>NC_137613.1:17721386-17841386 GCF_963280865.1 Gymnoscopelus braueri
TGAAGAGAGACACATGGGTCGCTACAAAACCACAGGCTTTCATGACTAAACAGAGAAGGGAGCAAAACAAAGCTTACATGGCAGTTCGGAAGCACTACTACACCACTTTGTGCATTGAATGGCTGAAGAAGTATCTCAACTATGGGAAGAAGACTCTGCAGAGAACAGGTACAATAACATTATATGATGGAGTTATTCTTAGATAAATATGTTAACATGTAGTAACATTACTATGAGAAGAACAGAGAACAGTTACAACACGAGGTGATGGAGTTGTGCTTAACCCATTAAAACCGAGAAAGCATCATCTGTGTCATTTTAGATTTTAGCTATACTATATATATAGCTAAAATAACATAGGTTTTTCAGAAAACTCTTAGGATTTAGAACAGTGGTTCTCAAAAATAGCAGGTGTGCAAAACAAATCTTCTCTTCTGGGGGTCCCTGGCACAAAACATTTTCAGATGGGGGTCCGCTGCCAAATACATATCATTTTGGGGGTCCTTGGCACAAAAAAAGAACTTCTGATTTAGACGGCATTTGTAATGGGCCTCAGGATTTACACCTGGTAAGCCTCTACGTTGTTATACCTTTCAATCCGGGAAAGCATCTGTCATTTTAGTTTTTGCTATTAGATATACAGTAGCTACATGATTTTTATTTATGTTTTACATTCTTTAAAACAAAATGTAAGCTTCTCAGACGGTTAGGATTTAGAAGGCGTTTTTAGAATCGTCCTCAGGTCTAAACGGGTTAACATGAAGAGAGAAGGACTCCAGGACAAGACACGTCTGTGTCTCTGTCTGTCTGTCATTCTGACCAACACCTCTACAATGTCTTTTTGTTCTTTTCTCTCTCTCTCTCCTGTCTTTGTTTCTAACCCCCTCTCTCTGTTTCTTTCTGATTTTTCATCCCTGATTTTCTCTTTTTATCACTGTCCTCTCTGATTTGTCCTTCTCTCATTCTCTTATTATAATAGATTTTTCTTATGTCTCTCATTTCATTTGTTCAAATATTTCATTGTTATGAAATACAACAGCTCAATAAATCCAAGCAAAGTCAACAAATCCACATTCAAATACAAACAACCCCTATAATATATTTTCTCTCTCTCTCTCTCTCTCTCTCTCTCTCTCTCTCTCTCTCTCTCTCTCTCTCTCTCTCTCTCTCTCTCTCTCTCTCTCTCTCTCTCTCTCAGAGCTTCCCTCTGTATCTTTCCTCCAGAAGACTCCATCCTCTCCAGTGAGGTGTCACGCTACAGGTTTCTACCCAGGCAGAGCCATGATGTCCTGGACTAAAGATGGAGAGGAGCGCCAGGAGAACGGTGACCACGGAGAGCGCCCCAACCATGATGGAACCTTCCAGATGAGCGTTGACCTGAACCTGACCTCAGTCAAACATGAAGACTGGAAGCAGTACGAGTGTGTGTTTGAGCTCTATGGGGTCAAAGAGGTCTTCAAGTACACACTGGACCGAGAGCTGATCAAGACCAACTGGGGTAAGACTGTTATTATAGGACTAAAGGAGGAATGGATGTGCTGCCAAAGAAGTTACATCAAATCATTATTAACCTGACTCTGTCATATGTATTATGAATTGTGGGTAAAGCCAGACACCAAGACATCTAAGACTCAGATAAGTTTAAACCAAGTTTCTACAGCCGATCAAAGAGGTCACTGGCTGTATCACATGACTATAATCTTTAAAACCCAATCACAGATGTCAAATAGACTAGACCAGAGTGAGTCCCCTACTGAACACAGTGATTTAAATTACTCCACCCATAGATAGACAGACAGACAGACAGACAGACAGACAGACATTTCCTCTATTTCATTTCTGTTTTCTGCAGTGGTGGGAAAAGTACTCACATGTTTTACTTAAGTAAAAGTATCAGTAAGTTGTAGATCGAATATTTTCAAATAGTTAAAGTATATAGGGAAGAATTGGTTAATGCGTGTTTTGTAATAATAATAAAGATCTACAAAGTAACTAGTAACTAAAGTTTTGGTAGTGGAGTAGAAGTAAAAGTACTGAAAATGTTAAATATTCCAGTCAAGTAAAGATTCCTCAAATTTGTACTTGGTGCTTGAGTACATGTACTTAGCTACTTTACACCACTGGTTTTCTGTTTTTTATTGCTCCAGTTAAACCCAAAGACAACATGAGCTTCATCATCATCGCTGTGGTGGTTCTTGCTGTCATCGCCATCTTCGTTGGCCTCGGAGTTGTCATGTACAAGAAGAAGACAGGTGCGTCAGTAGAATGATGTACTTTTTGGTTTCTCAAATTATATAATTTCATTCATACTGAGCTAACTACTGTGATATCTCTTTACCTCTTTATTTCAGCTTCACCTCCTCCCACTCCATCTCGTAAGTAGTACTTTATTTTTTACTTCACATTCATCTGGTCTGATAATCCACTGACCTCAAAGTACATTCAACATCACTGACACAAACAATTGCATTGAGGGGTAAAGAGTATCCTTAAATTGAACGTCAAGAGCAAATAAAAACGTCAATGTAACGTCTCTGTTGGGTTGCTGGAGACAATTGTCACCATTATTCTCATATTAGTCAAAGTGCAAGATCACAATAATGTTTTAACATTCAAATCATCATATCATGATGTTGAGACTCAACATGGTGAAACTATTCATAAAGTCAGCCTAACATTTAATCATGCAGTCAGTTATAGTTGACTAATGTAGGCTCTATGTAAACTTACCACCGTAGGAACAGTGGTTACATACAGTATAGGGTGACTGTCATAGCTGGCTCTTGCCATGACAAATAATGGGGAAGGGAAACCAAGGTAAAGATATAACAAATAGTGTTTATCAAATAATCCCTAACAAAATGTGGTGTGGAGTCAGTAAATCAGTAGTGTGTGTCAATGTATGCGTGAGAATGGAATATGGTGTACTGCAAAGTGTGTGGATGGAAAGTACAGTCAAAACCTTAAGTACCAAAGACGCATGGAGAATGAATAGAGGCTGGTGGAAGACAGCAGGTTTGTATTCCCTGGATTTCTCTCTCTGAAGTGGCAGTACATGAGCTGCTTTTATAGGCTCCTGAAGACACCGGCCCAGGTGTCCTCCAATGAGCCATTATAGCAGGAATGCAGGTTGCCCCACCCTGCTCACCTAGGAAGATGATTAGTAGCCAGGCAGCAACTCTACATAGGGGAGTGGGGCATCACAATGACTGATTGACAACATCAGCCTCAGCTCAGCGTTTCATTCAGACAGGCAATGCATTTGTTCATGTTTTCTGATTGGTTAGGTGAGCATGTTTACATGAACAGAACATGATAAACGTCTATGCAGCCACTGAAAACAACTATTATTATTTTAATTCTGTAGTGAATGTTGAAAACTGGGACATATTAGTGTTTTATTTAATTTCAAGTGAACCTGTAACCACGCCAAGGGGGTGCCACAGCAGATATACAAGCTCATAGCGCGGCACTCGGTGCCGCGCTTGTATGTGCTGTGGCACCCCCTTGGCGTGCCGTGAGGTTGTCACATGGTTACAGGTTCACTTTCATTCATAAAACCGTGTTTACATACGTAAACATACGTTTTAGAGATATTTGTTGGGACTTGGGACACACAGCTTGAAATCGGGACAATCCCGGCCAAACCGGGGCGTCTGGTCATCCTAGTTACATAACCACAACATAACCGTGTGTGTGTGTGTGTGTATGCATGTGTCATACAGTAGGTGTTTAAACAAATACCAATACACCCCTTTTGATGCCGTATCCTAACTTTGAATTTCTTACATTACAGATTCTGAGGTCATGAAACTGAATCCAGAGACACCTTCTTGCACATAGTAAGTCACTTTAACTCATTCACTGCCAGACCTATTTCTGGCTGTGTTTGCCCACTGCCAGCGATTTAGTGTTTTTTATAAAATTGTTAAAAAAATCACATTTTTTTTTCCATTATGATCGCAATTCCAGTCGTTTCTAAACACACAGGCGAGTCGTGCACGTCGCTCAGACAGCAAACATTCCGGCCGGGGCGGAGCCCTTCTCCTCCAGTCCAGAAACACCATGCATGGCCATGTGAACGGAAAACTCACTTACTTTTTCCACCTCGCCACAGACCTCGCTAAATCCCTTATGATCGCGTGTTCAACTGTTTGTAGACACACAGGGTAGTTGTGTGAGTGGCCCAGAGAAGAAATTTTCAATCGGCGACATTCCATTTTGCAGCAGTAGCAGTTTCAAAACAGCGATGCGAAACAGTGTTCCACGGCGGAGAAATGCAAAGCCGAGAAAATGGCGTTTGAAGACGGAACCCAAACAGGGAGTGGGCGGGAGCGAAAATCTTTGATTTGACGTATTTCCGTATCCGGGTGTGCTACAATGAAATGTGTCACTACGAGAGATAAAGGACGTTGAGATCTTGTTTTAAAAAATGATTAAGCAAAATTACGTTTTTTTTACGTCCTAGACAGGTTTGGTAATTGGAAAAAATTACGTTTTTTACGTCCTAGGCAGTGTATGAGTTAATATTAGGTAGTGGTTCTCTCTTGTCTCAGGGGTTTCTATTCTAGGTAGTTCATTGCATGCACTCAGCGGACCATGTCGAAATCTACAATGAAAGCCAGCTGTACTATGGAACTCCAGGACGAGAGCTTAGAAATATTATAAGTTGGGCGACTTGATAGCCGAATGGTTTGTGCACATTATACCACAAAATGCCCTCTTCAGCATTCCCCTGGTTAAACTCCTGACTAGCCAGACTGTTTGGTGTGTCATTCTGCACTCTGTCTGCCTCTCCTGTCTCTCTCACAGTTTTTGAAACAAAGCAGAAATGGTATGTTATAATTATATGCAGCATTATTTAGATGTAATGATCACCTCATCCATTAGTTGTAATTAACGGTTTAATCTGAGGTTTCCTGTGTTTCCAGGAAACCTCAATATTTAACAGTAACAGCTTTGATAGTTAAGAGAAAAAAAGATAGTTAAAGTTAAACTGTTTTAATTAATCAAATGATATTTTTTATCAGAATGTATATCCCCCCTCCCCACCTGATGTATATAATGTTGTAATGTAAGTGATTTTTTTGAATGATCAGTTGATCAGTATCTTTGTTTATTCTCTCATGTGTTAATTCTTGTCATTTTAGGTTTGCAGACAGATGCACTGGAGCAAGTAGAGACGTTCTCTCCATCTCTCTCTCGCTCTCTCTCTCTCTATGAATGCTGTGAGAAGTGGGTTATAATTATAAACCATTCATACATCTTTATAAACAAGGGTCAGTAATCCATTACAGTTGCAGATAAAACATAATTACATTATTCATACTTTCAAAATAAAGGTAATCATTTGTGAGTTATATTATAGACAACCACAATGCTTTTCAGTGTATTGTCAATTAGAATAAACTCACATTTAATGTCATCTGATTGGTGTTGATAAAAGTATCATCGAGTTGGGCAAAGTGTTTTGTAGGTAATCAGTCATGGATTACTTAAAGTCACCTTATTAATCTAGATTTTTAAGCTTTCTATAAATCCTTTATGAATACTAATTAGGCTTACAAGACATGTCTAATAATGCCTTATGAAAATTTCAAGATGTCCATGTTACACCTTTTCAAAAGCAGTTTATATCCTCAAAGAGAAGGACAGAATAGATGGAGGTTTTTGTGTCATTATGAAGTTATGGGCCAAAATGCTGACACGAAAATAAAACTGTAATTCATTCATTGTACACATACACACTTATGCTGTACATGTGCACTTTTGTTTACACACTGTAACACATATGCACACACAACATAGAACATGTACATACAAGCATGTATGCTCACACATACACAATACTTATTTGGACAATAAAAGAATGTGAGTTCAACATTGATTTCCCCATGATGTAAATATTTTAATTCTATTTTCCTATTGTGTTTTCACTGTGTGTTTTTACTTTTGTCTCTAAAAAGAAGAAAAAAAACTTTAATTGGTTGGTTATGAGGGGATGTGTTTGATCTCTTTTAAGTTTTTTGTACATATTGACAATAATGAAGAATACTTCAAATATGTTAAAGTCTTACCGATATGTGTCTACTAAATGAAGGCCAGATGATTTGCATTGTTTTTACACTCATTTAATGGCCTACTGCTAATTTCGTTTTTAATAAAGACAAAAATACTCTTTAACAGTCTGCCTCTTTCTGTTAGAATCATAAATAAACAAGTTAATCCGTAGTTGTGTAAAATATGGATATTGTCAGAGTGGTCAGTATGACCATATAAACTTTAGAAAATGTATCATTGTTTTGCACCAAGTCATCTAAATGTTAACATTATTGTTAAATTGTTAAACATTAAGTGTATGATTAAAAAGACAAATTCACATTTTTCTGTTAAGCATTATAGGGAATACTGTATCCTTTCACTCAGGGTGAGATATGTTTTCTGTCTGTATGATTAAACATTCTGATGTGTTAAACACTTTGTCAGGTGACTGATCATAACTTTAGAAGTTCTATTATGTTCTATAAATAACATTCACCTCACAACAGAGTTGAAGTGGATGGTCAAGTTTGGAAATCACTTGGCACTGTGTTGGGTAAATGAAGACAGTAGATTCATCTTTAAAGTATCATGTTATCTTTATTCACACTCCAACCCATAATCTCTCCATGTAAGAAACCATAGTTATCAGCTGCATATATCATTTATAATGTGAACAGAGGTAGGATGGTCTACACTTCACTACACATCAAATTAACCGTCACCTGCTCGCCTTAAAATATCCTAGTTTGTAAACCTGCATGAGAACAAATACGGATACGTCTCTAGGATTCAGCAGACGTGGTGAATGTCTTCTCTCTCCATGAGGTTGAATGTGAACCGCTCCCTTTAGACCGAACATTCCGCCAGCCAGAAAGTGAAACCAAACACACTCTTTTATCACGTTAAATTTAACTCATAAACTCCGCCCCATGCATCTTGTTATTCATCTTTTGCACTATGCATTCAGATGTGTCATCTGTGCTTCTGTAGTATATTTTATGTGTGTGCTCCACAAGGAGCACAGGAATAATCTACTTGATCTTATTATATTCTAATAATATTCTTATTATGGATATTCTGTGCGTGTGTGTGTGTGTGTGTGTGTGTGTGTGTGTGTGTGTGTGTGTGTGTGTGTGTGCGCGCGCGCGAGCGAGCGTGTGTGTGTCCTATTTCATACTGATACGGCTAATAATTGCTGATATTGTTGATTATGTTTCATCTGAAGCAGACATGCATCACACGCACTGAAACCACCACGCGTAAAATAAAAAGCATGAAATCAGATCTAAGCTGACTGATGCTTCACGCTTACAACCATCTAACAGGTGTATTTCAGAATCTTATCATCTAGTTTGCTAAATTATACATCCACAGTCCACACCCAACTGCACAGCAAACTCCAAAGTTTTGCTGCCTAAACTGTAGTGATGAACCAGTCGGTTAGATGTCTCTGTCCTGTTACAAGGATCTTTCCATGAAGCTCTTCTATTAGTGCCATAATTACAGTAAAATGAAAACATGATAATAGAGTTAGGCTTGGCTTTCCACATAGTATGTGGAGCAGAAATGAATCTGTTTTTGGACAGACCATAGGCCAACAGGTGTGCTAAATACACTGCTGGTTTGAATATTGAAATGTACCTGTATATGATAGTATTTAATGGCCTTTATTTTCAGATGAAGTATACAGTCGCTGATTACTGGTTCCAGAGTGTCATATGGGAGTGTAACTGTTAACCCCCTCCACTAGTCTCCATTTGCTAGTATGAACATGTTCAAAATGGCCACGGAGCAGCCAAGACGAGGCCTTCATGGGTGCTGCTATCATGGGCAGTTTATGTTTCACATTATGTACTGACTCTGATTGACTGATTCCCCAAGCTTGTGCGTTGTCATGTTTGTGTGCTTTGGAACCTGAACTCACTTTAGACCTCAGCAGACAATATGGTTCATGTAGTGGTGCATCATGATATGCATGCAGTGTTTCTCTCTACTTAGTACTAGTTTCACTTTTAAAACCTCTGTAGGTGAGATCTCCCTGGAAACATATGATGTCACAGCATTAGGGAATTTCTATTGGCTAGAATTGGCTGCTGGTTCCATGTTCGTCATGATATTTATAGACTTGAATACAGAGCAGAACGTCAGATTGACTCATACCCAGTGAGGAGACACTGAGCTGTCCTTTTTGATTTACATTCTTCAAACCGATGTCAACATGAAAGAGTTTATTCTACTGTTGCTGTTTTACCATGAAGTATCTCCAGGTAAACTTTTAGATTCTTTCATTTAAACTGTTGTAGTTTTCATTGCTGTGTTGTGATACTGATTTACTACAGCACTGAGACATTATAGGCCTATTCTACCCATGTGTAAAACTTAATGCTGGTTTGTCATTAAAATAGCCTAAATATGTTTTTACATTTCTAGTGCAACCAAGTTAATTGAAAGTAGGCTTTTAATCGACTTTATTAACAGTGCAATTCATAGAGTGATTAATTATTGAAAATATCATCATTCAGTCCTAAAGACTGGTGACGCGAGGTTAGTCCTAATGTTTCATCAAACGTCTCCATTAACACAACCATCAAGTAGCCACTTGAGGGCGCTCTGTACTGTTATTCATTTAATCTCAAACCAGTTTCCTTTGCTGATTGTATTGTAATTAATTTCGTAAACTAATATTAATAAATAGAATATTTTTCAAAATAGTACGATATACAAACATTTTAAATGTAAATTTAAACTACTTTCCGTATGCCCTGAGGTTATATTTTATATTCTCTCATATTGCTGCTGTATAATTGAAGAGCATCATCAGTTCATTATAAGTCAAAAGAAGGTATTAGCATAGCATAGCATTCATTTTTCCCATAGAGGTATCTGAAAATATTTATATAAATTATTTTGAGCCTGCCATCCAGGCTCCTAGTGAATCATGGCCATGAAACATTTGATTCTGTGTCCAAATTGTTGGATTTTTATATATTATTAAATATTCAAATATGTTTTGAAATATTTCACATAAGCATAGACATACACAAAGACAGGCAAACAGACAGACAGACAGACAGACAGTTAAACAAATAAAATAATGAAAGACAGAGACAGATAGTTATTGACTCAACAACAAAGAGAAACACAGACAGTAAGACAGAGAGAATAGACTGATAGAGACAGATAGAGGACGGACAGAAAGAATGATAGAGACACCCACAGACAGATGGACAGAGACAGACATGTTGAAACACTGAGAGACAGATAGAAATGTATCTGTGTGAAGGTCTCTTGTCTGTAAAGATTTTTTTAATATATAAACTTGTGATTAAATAAAGAAAATTGCAATCCAATAAGGTTAAATTGTTATATTTCCATTTTGTCTCACAGTGACTCACACCCTGAAATACTTCCAGACTGGATCCTCTGAAGTTCTAAACTTCCCAGAGTATGTGTCTGTTGGGATGGTTGATGATGTTCAGACAGAGTATTATGACAGCAACACACAGAGAAAGGTTCCCAAACAGGACTGGATGAACCAGGTTACAACAGATGACCCACAGTACTGGGAGAGGAACACTCAGAGAAATTTGGGTGACCAGCAGCTCTACAAGGTCAACATGGACATTGCAAAGCAGCGCTTTAACCAAACTGGAGGTATGTTTATTTTCACTAGATTTATTTTATTTTATTATATTTATCAAATATAGCTAAATATTATAAATGACACAGAGCAGGGGTCTTCAACGTGTTTCTGTCCAAGGACCCCTTAGGTGAGAGAGAAATTAAGCAGGGACCCCCCCACTACATATTGTATAAAATTGTGTTGCAGATTAAACTTTTACATAGATTTCATAGAGAGCTTCATAGACTTGTTTGATAAAACTGTCAATGTGTAGCGTTGTGTTGGATTCATGTTAATATGTATTTTCAAACAGTTAACCACTTAAACCCTCAATACCAAGAAAACTCTTTTTCCCTACACCAAACCTCTTTGCCGAAAATATCAGATCTACAAGCTCACAACGCCTCGCAGCGCAAGGCGTTGTGAGCTTGTAGATCTGATATTTTTGGCTAATGTTCCCCTCAGAATAGGGTTGAAGTGGTTAATGTACAAAAAAAAATCCTATCACACAAAGATTTGGTGACCCCCCTGTAGTAACTCTGAGGACTCCCTAGGGGTCCCGGACCCCCTGTTGAAGACCCATGACATAGAGTCACCTACAGTACCTGGCAGAACCATAATACATTTTTGTAACACAATTCTTATATGACATGATAAAAAAAATTAAATAACGTTTATGGGATTTATAATGAGACAAACGCTTCTGTGACCCAGAGGACATGGGTGTGACATCAGGACTTCAATATTCTATACTATAGCAGTCTGTAAACAGAGTATTAGGCCCTGTACACACTGGATATTTTGCCAAATTAACCTCTCATCCACACACATTATTTAACAAAAAATTACATTTACAATTTACAAAAAAAAACACATTTTAAAATTAAGATATTAAAAACTGTGTGTGTGCGCGTTTGTAATATGTATTTATTTATTTATTTTAGACTTAATTGCTTTATGGTGAGGTCCGTGCAGTATGTGTGTGTGTGTGAGTGCGTGTTCCTGTAGCTTCCATCCACACAATAACGTCAGTGGGTGTAGATGGATGGTCTGTTTCTCAGTGGTTATGAATATCAGCCACTGGCACCGAACTGCAGTAGAATGATGTGTCTGGGGTTTACTATACTTACTGTCTGTCTGTCTGTCTGTCTGTCTGTCTGTCTGTCTGTCTGTCTGTCTGTCTCTCTCAGGTGTCCACATCATCCAGGTGATGGTTGGTTGTGAGTGGGATGATGAGACTGGAGACATTGATGGTTATTATCAGCATGGTTATGATGGAGAGGACTTCATCTCATTGGACCTGAAGACAGAGACATGGATCACTCCTAAACCACAGGGTGTCATCACTAAACAGAAATGGGATCAAGACAAAGCTCTGACAGCATACTACAAGCACTACCTGACCAGTCAGTGCATTGAATGGCTGAAGAAGTTTGTGAACTATGGGAAGAAGACTCTGCAGAGAACAGGTACAACAACATGATGTGATGGAGGCGTACTTAGATACATATGTTAAGATGTAGTAACATTACTATGAGAAGAACAAAACAGATACATTTTGATGTGATAGAGTTGTATTTAACATGAAGAGACAAGGATCTTCAGGGGACAAGTCATATATCTGTCTCTTTGTCTCTCTGACTTACACCCCTCCATCGTATTGTTCTTCTTCTCTCTCTGTTTCTTTTTTTCCTGTTTGTTCATCCCTGCTTTTTTATCTCCCTCATTTTCACACTGTCTGTCACTCTCGATATTCTATGGATATGTATTCTCTCTCTCCCTCTCTCTCTCTCTCTCTCTCTCTCTCTCTCTCTCTCTCTCTCTCTCTCAGAGCATCCCTCTGTATCTTTCCTCCAGAAGACTCCATCCTCTCCAGTGAGGTGTCACGCTACAGGTTTCTACCCAGACAGAGCCATAATGTTCTGGGCTAAAGATGGAGAGGAGCTCCAGGAGAACGTGGACCATGGAGAGCTCCTCCCCAACCATGATGGAACCTTCCAGATGAGCGTTGACCTGGTCCTGTCTTCAGTCAAACATGAAGACTGGAAGCAGTACGAGTGTGTGTTTCAGCTCTATGGGGTCACAGAGGACTTCAAGTACACACTGGACCGAGAGCTGATCAAGACCAACTGGAGTAAGACTGTTATTATAGGACTAAAGGAGGAATGGATGTGCTGCCAAAGAAGTTAGATCAAAGGAATTCACTAGTAAATCATTATTAACCTGACACTGTCATATTCATTCTGAATTGTGGGTAAACCCAGACACCAAGACATCTAAGACTCAGATCAGTTTAAATCAAGTTTCTACAGCTGTTCAAATAGGTCTTAAAACCCAATCACAGATTATTACATACTAGAGGCGCCCGGACCGCTAGCCGCGCACAGGGCTCTAGCGAGGGCGCGCTTATTTTGGGGTACCAAAATCGTGGGATAAACATTTCCAAAAGCATGTCCGCAGACCCCCTGGGAGTGTTGGGACCCCCGCGGACCTCCGCGAAACATGGCAGACCCCTTCGGCTGTTTCTTTTTTTTCATGAAGGTGGTTGCTTGTTTCTGGCGCACATCTGGCAACACTAACATCTGCTTGTCTTTTGGCAACGTGGCAACCCAGATGCCGAGGCGTGTGTTGTTGTGGGGAGATTACAAAATGGTGGTGTTGGTTGTCTTTGGGATGTACATGGCACGTGAATGACGGACATATTACCGTGAGTGTGGTGTGATAGAGACATGACTAAAGTGAAAGCAACGGCGTGGGTCGAACAAAAAGGTAAGCAAGAGCGGGGTTGAAGCGAAGGACGCGCTTCTGTTGTTGTTGTGGCGATGCAGAGATTTCAATGGCCGCCGCTTCGTGTTACTTCGGCTGTGGCCGTCAGCGTTCGGTTGTGCGCACGGTAAACGGTGCAAAAGTGTTTCCCCGTCCGTTGTGGTCGTAATGTGGTGAGTAGAATTAAGAATTAAGAATCTTTTTCAACACACTTTTCAATAGGATTTACATTTTACACAGGTAAACGGGCGGACAACGGGTCGTTTATTTGACGGGCGGGGCGGGTCTGGTTCGTATTTTGAAATAATCACGGGTGACGGGTCGGTCTACGGATCTGAGTATTGACGGGCGGGGCGGGCGCGGGTTCTCAAAATTGGACCCGTGCAGGACTCTGCCGTGGAGGCAAATGTGTAGTGAGCAATGAGAAGTACCCTACGCCACCCCTAAATTCAGCGCGCACGTTGTGGCTGGTGTTGTGGTGACATGTCATGTGTAGTTGTTGTGTTTAGTCCAAATCAATGCTGTGGGTATGGCGTCAGCGGCGAGAGGTCCAAATGCATGGAGTGGGTGTGGCGTCAGCGGCGGAAGTAGCTTTCTCCATTATATAGGTAGATAGACTAGACTATTGTGAGACCCCTTTACTGAACACAGTTATTTTAATAACTCTACCCATAGATAGATAGATAGATAGATAGATAGATAGATCTTTTGAAAATAGCAGATCTACAAGCTTGTAGATCGACTATTTTCAAATAGCCAAAGTATATAGGGAAGAATTGGTTAATGCGTGGTTTTGTAACAATAATAAAGATCTACAAAGTAACTAGTAACTAAAGTTTTCAAATAATTGTAGTGGAGTAAAAAGTGCAATATATATATATAATATATTTGCACTCTGAGATGTAGTGGAGTAGAAGTGAAAGTACTGAAAATTAAAAAAATTCCATTCAAGTAAAGATTCCTCAAATTTGTACTTTGTTCTTGAGTACATGTACTTAGTTACTTTACATCACTGGTTTTCTGTGTTTTATTGCTCCAGTTAAACCCAAAGACAACATGACAGTCATCATCATCGCTGTGGTGGTTCTGGCTGTCATCGCCATCCTCGTTGTCCTCGGAGTCGTCATATACAAGAAGAAGACAGGTGCGTCAGTAGAATGATGTACATTTTGGTTTCTCAAATTATATCATTTCATTCATACTGAGCTAACCACTGTGATATCTCTTTACCTCTTTATTTCAGCTTCACCTCCTCCCACTCCATCTCGTAAGTAGTACTTTATTTTTTACTTCACATTCATCTGGTTTGATAATCCAATAACCCCAAAGTACATTCAACATTACTGACACAAACAATTGCATTAAATTGAACGTCAGAGCAAATAAAAACATCAATATAACGTCTCTGTTGGGTTGCCTGACACAATTATCACCATTATTCTCATATTAGTCAAAGTGCATGATCACAATAATGTTTTCACATTCACATCATCATATCATGATGTTGAGACTCAACATGATGAAACTATTCATAAAGTCAGCCTAACATTTAATCATGCTGTCCGTTATAGTTCACTAATGTAGGCTCTATGTAAACTTACCACCGTAGGAACAGTGGTTACATACAGTATAGGGTGACTGTCATAGCTGGCTCTTGCCATGAGAAATGATGGGGAAGGGAAACCAAGGTAAAGATATAACAAATAGTGTTTATTAAATAATCCCTAACAAAATGCAGCCAAAGCATAACGGGATGTGGAAGCAAAACATGATAAGGCTAAGGATCCAATGTGGTGTGGAGTCAGTAAATCAGTAGTGTGTGTAAATATAAACATGAGTGGAATATGGTGTACTGCAAGGTGTGTGGATGGAAAGTACAGTCAAAATCTGAAGTAACAAAGACACATGGAGAATGAATAGAGGCTGGTGGAAGAAAGCAGGTTTGTATTCCCTGGATTTTTCTCTCTTTAATGGCAGTACATGAGCTGTTTTTATAGGCTCATGAAGACACCGGCCCAGGTGCCCTCCAATGAGCCATTATAGCAGGAATGCAGGTTGCCCCACCCTGCTCACCTAGGAAGATGATTAGTAGCCAGGCAGCAACTCTATATAGGGGAGTGGGGCATCACAATGACTGATTGACAACATCAGCCTCAGCTCAGCGTTTCATTCAGACAGCCAATGCATTTGTTCATGTTTCCTGATTGGTTAGGGGAGCATGTTTAT
The DNA here is from genome assembly GCF_963280865.1 of Gymnoscopelus braueri. Classification (NCBI taxonomy): domain Eukaryota; kingdom Metazoa; phylum Chordata; class Actinopteri; order Myctophiformes; family Myctophidae; genus Gymnoscopelus; species Gymnoscopelus braueri. The sequence continues at coordinate 17,736,043 of NC_137613.1, forward strand.
ATGAACAGAAAATGATCAACGTCTATGCAGCCACTGAAAACAACTATTATTATTTTAATTCTGTAGTGAATGTTGAAAACTGGGACGTATTGGTGTTTTATTTAATTTCAAGTGAACCTGTAACCACGCCAAGGGGGTGCCACAGCAGATATACAAGCTCATAGCGCGGCTCTCGGTGCCGCGCTATGAGCTTGTAGATCTGCTATGGCACCCCCTTGGCGTGCCGTGAGGTTGTCACATGGTTACAGGTTCACTTTCATTCATAAAACCGTGTTTACATACGTAAACATACGTTTTAGAGATATTTGTTGGGACTTGGGACACCCAGCATGAAATCGGGACAATCCCGGCCAAACCGGGGCGTCTGGTCACCCTAGTTACATAACCACAACATAACCGTGTGTGTGTGTGTATGCATGTGTCATACAGTAGGTTCTTAAACAAATAACAATACACCCCTGTTGATGGCGTATCCTAACTATGTATTTCTTACATTACAGATTCTGAGGTCATGAAACTGAATCCAGAGACACCTTCTTGCACATAGTAAGTCACTTTAATATTAGGTAGTGGTTCTCCCTTGTTTCAGGGGTTTCTATTCTAGGTAGTTCATTGCATGCACTCAGTGGCCCATGTTGAAATCTACAATGAAAGCCAGCTGTACTATGAGACTCCAGGACGAGAGCTTAGAAATATTATAAGTTGGGCAACTCGATAGCCGAATGGTTTGGGCACATTATACCACAAAATGCCCTCTTCAGCATTCCCCTGGTTAAACTCCTGACTGACCAGACTGTTTGCTGTGTGTCATTCTGCACTCTGTCTGCCTTACCTGTCTCTCTCTCTCAATGCGTTATTGAAATAAAGCAGAAATGGTATGTTATAATTACAAGCAGCATTATTTAGATGTAATGATCACATTTGTTGTAATTTTATTGATTAACGGTTTAATTTGAGGTTTCCTGTGTTTTCAGGAAACCTCAATATGTTAATTCTTGTCATTTTAGGTTTGCAGACAGATGCACTGGAGCAAGTAGAGACAAGACATACTTTCAAAATAAAGGCAGTCATTTGTGAGTTATATTATAGACAACCACGCTGCTTTTCAGTGTATTGTCAATTAAATAAACTCACATTTAATGTCATCGAGTTGGACTATTTTGTCATTAAAGTGCTTTGTAGGTAATCAGTCATGGATTACTTAAAGTCACCTATTTAATCCTCAAAGAGAAGGATAGAATAGATGATGTTTTTGTGTCATTATGACATTATGGGCCAAAATGCAGACACAAAAATAAATTTGTAATTCATTCATTTATTCATTGTACACATACATACACACTTATACATGTACACTTTTGTTTACACACTGTAACACATGCACACACAACATAGAACATGTACATACAAGCATGTATGCTCACACATACACAATACTTATTTGGACAAAAAAAGAATGTGAGTTCAACATTGATTTCCCCATGATGTAAATATTTTAATTCTATTTTCCTATTGTGTTTTCACTGTGTGTTTTTAAACTTTTGTCTCTAAAAAAAGAAAAAAAACTTCCATTGATTGATTATGAAGGGATGTGTTTGATCTCTTTTAAGTTTTTTGTACATATTGACAATAATGAAGAATACTTCAAATATGTTAAAGACTTACCAATATGTGTCTACTAAATGAAGGCCAGATGATTTGCATTGTTTTTACATTCATTTAATGGCCTACTGCTAATTTCGTTTTTAATAAAGACAAAAATACAAAATCTGCAACACCATTAATACAAATAATACAGTCTGCCTCTTTCTTTTAGAATCATAAATAAACAAGTTAATCCGTAGTTGTGTCAAACATGGATATTGTCAGAGTAGTCAGTATGAAAATGTATCATTATTTTGCACCAAGTCATCTAAATGTTAATATTATTGTTAAATTGTTAAACATTAAGTGTATGATTAAAAAGCCAAATTCACATTTTTCTTTGTTAAGCATTATAGGGAATACTGTATCCTTTCACTCAGGGTGAGATATGTTTTCTGTCTGTATGATGTCAGTTAAACATTCTGATGTGTTAAACACTTTGTCTGGTGACTGATCATAACTTTCGAAGTTCTATTATGTTCTATAAATAACATTCACCTCACCACAGAGTTGAAGTGGATGGTCAAGTTTGGAAATCACTTGGCACTGTGCATAAACTGAAGACAGTAGATGAATCTTTAAAGTATCATGTTATCTTTATTCACATTCTCCAACTCATAATCTCTCCATGTAAGAAACCATAGTTATCAGCTGCATATATCATTTATAATGTGAACAGAGTTAGGATGTCACAACTGAACTCTACACTTCACTACACATCAAATTAACCGTCACCTGCTCGCCTTAAAATATCCTAGTTTGTAAACCTGCATGAGAACAAATACGGATACGTCTCTAGGATTCAGCAGACGTGGTGAATGTCTTGTCTCTCCATGAGGCTGAATGTGAACCGTGCTCTTCTTTAGACCGAACATTCCGCCAACCAGAAAGTGAAACCAAACACACTCTTTTATCACGTTACATTTAACTCATAAACTCCACTTCATGCTTCTTGTGATTAATCTTTTGCACTATGCATTCAGATGTGTCATCTGTGCTCCTGTGGTATATTTTATGTGTGAGTAATGCTCTACTACAGGCCACATTTCCCATAAGGAGCACAGGAATAATCTACTTGATCTTATTATATTCTAATATTATTCTTATTATGGATATTCTAATAGTGTCCATCCATAATTACTGATGAGGTCATGTCTATGTCATTCATTAATATCTATTAAACTTCACTATGTCACTTGTCACTATGGTATTCACCAGGACAAAAACCTGCCACACTGAATCCTTCCTGGCAACAAATGATGTCACAGAAGTTCAATTTTATTAGATCTTCCAGGTCAAAGGCCAGGGATGGAGATTATGTTTTTCAGTTGTGTGTGTGTGTGTGTGTGTGTGTGTGTGTGTGTGTGTGTGTGTGTGTGTGTGTGTGTGTGTGTGTGTGTGTGTGCGTGTGCGTGTGCGTGTGCGTGTGTGTGTGTGTGTGTGTGTGTCCTATTTCATACTGATACAGCTAATAATCGCTGATATTGTTGAATATGTTTCATCTGAAGACATGCGTCACACGCACTGAAACCACCACGCGTAAAATAAAAAGCTTGAAATCAGATCTAAGCTGACTGACGCAGTGACGCTTCACGCTTGCAACCATCTAACGGGTATATTTCAGAATCTTATTATCTAGTTTGCTAAATTATACATCCACAGTCCACACCCAACTGCACAGCAAACTCCAGAGTTTTGCTGCCTAAACTGTAGTGATGAACCAGTCGGTTAGATGTCTCTGTCCTAAGGATCTTTCCATGAAGCTCTTCTATTAGTGCCATAATTAAAGTGAAAAAATGATAATAGAGTTAGGCTTGGCTTTCCACGTAGTATGTGGAGCAGAAATGAATCTGTTTTTGGACAGACCATAGGCCAACAGGTGTGCTAAATACACTGCTGGTTTGTATATTGAAATGTACCTGTATATGATAGTATTTTATGGCCTTTATTTTCAGATGAAGTATAAAAGCTGATGTTACTGTATTACTGGTTCGAGGGTGTCATATTGGAGTGTAACTGTTAACCCCCTCCACTAGTCTCCATTCACTAGTAACATATTCAAAATGGCCACGGAGCAGCCAAGACGAGGCCTTCATGGGTGCTGTCATGGGCAGTTTATGTTTCACATATTATGTACTGACTCTGATTGACTGACTCCCAAAGCGTGCGCGTTGTCATGTTTGTGTGCTTTGGCCCCTGAACTCACTGCAGACCTCAGCAGACAATATGGTTCATGTAGTGTGGTGGTGCATCATGATATGCATGCAGTGTTTCTCTCTACTTAGTTTCACTTTTAAAACCTCTGTAGGTGAGATCTTCCTAGAAACATATGATGTCACAGCATTAGTGAATTTCTATTGGCTAGAATTGGCTGCTGGTTCCATGTTCGTCATGATATTTAGACTTGAACACAGAGCAGAACGACTCATACACAGTGAGGAGACACTGAAAGTTCTGTCCTCTGATTTACATTCTTCAAACCGATGTCAACATGAAAGAGTTCATTTTGCTGTTGCTGGTTTACCATGAAGTATCTCCAGGTAAACTTTTAGATTCTTTCATTTAAACTGTTGTAGTTTTCATTACTGTGTTGTGATACTGATTTACTACAGCACTGAGACATTATAGGCCTATTCTACCCATGTGTAAAACTTAATGCTGGTTTGTCATTAAAATAGCCTAAATATGTTTTTACATTTCTAGTGCAACCAAGTTAATTGAAAGTAGGCTTTTAATCGACTTTATTAACAGTGCAATTCATAGAGTGATTAATTATTGAAAATATCATCATTCAGTCCTAAAGACTGCTGACGCGAGGTTAGTCCTAATGTTTCATCAAACGTCTCCATTCACCACTATGACTAACACAACCATCAAGTAGCCACTTGAGGGCGCTCTGTACTCTTATTCATTTAATCTCAAACCAGTTTCCTTTGCTGATTGTATTGTAATTAATTTAGTAAACTAATATTAATAAATAGAATATTTTTCAACGATATACAAACATTTTAAATGTAAATTTAAACTACTTTCCTTATGCCCTGAGGTTATATTTTATATTCTCTCATATTGCTGCTGTATAATTGAAGTCAAAAGAAGGTATTAGCATAGCATAGCATTCATTTTTCCCATAGAGGTATCTGAAAATATTTATATAAATTATTTTGAGCCTGCCATCCAGGCTCCTAGTGAATCATGGCCATCAAACATTTGATTCTGTGTCCAAATTGTTGGATTTTTATATATTATTAAATATTCAAATATGTTTTGAAATATTTCACATAAGCATAGACATACACAAAGACAGGCAAACAGACAGACAGACAGACAGACAGTATAGTAAATACAGTTTTACAAATAAAATAATGAAAGACAGAGACAGATAGTTATTGACTCAACAACAAAGAGAAACACAGACAGTAAGACAGAGAGAATAGACTGATAGAGACAGATAGAGGACGGACAGAAAGAATTATAGAGACACCCACAGACAGATGGACAGAGACAGACATGTTAAAACACTGAGAGACAGACAAACATTATCTGTTTGAAGGTCTCTTGTCTGTAAATATTAGTTTTATATATAAACTTGTGATTAAATAAAGAAAATTGCAATTCGATAATTTAATTTTATATTTCCATTTTGTCTTACAGTGTCTCACACCCTGAAATACTTCGAGACTGGATCTTCTGATGTTCCAAACTTCCCAGAGTATGTGTCTGTTGGGATGGTTGATGATGTTCAGACAGAGTATTATGACAGCAACACACAGAGATACGTTCCTAAACAGGACTGGATGAACCAGATCACAACAGATGACCCACAGTACTGGGAGAGGAACACTGAGAGAGCTGTGGGTCACCAGCAGTGGTACAAGCGCAACATGGACATTGCAAAGCAGCGCTTTAACCAAACTGGAGGTATGTTTATTTTCACAAGATTTAAATTGTTTTATATTGTTAAATTTGTTGTTTAAATTGTATTATATTGATCAAATATAGCTACATATTATAAATGACATATAGAGCAGGGGTCCTCAACGTTTTTTCAGTCCAAGGACCCCTTAGGTGAGAGAGAGATGAAGCAGGGACCCCCCCCCCCCCCACTACATATTCACTACATAAAATGGTGTTGCAGATTAAACTTTATCATAGATTTCATAGATAGCTTCATAGACTGTGTAGCGTTGGTCTGATTCATGTTAATATGTATTTTCAAACCGTTAACCACTTAAACCATCAATACTTAGAAAACTTGTACTTTTTCTGCTCTTTTTCCCTACATCAAACTTCTTTGCCGAAAATAGCCGATCTACAAGCTCACAACGCCTCGCAGCGCGAGGCGTTGTGAGCTTGTAGATCTGCTATTTTTGGCTAATGTTCCCCTCAGAATATGGTTCAAGGGATTAATGTACAAAAAAAGTTCATATCACACAAAGATTTGGTGGCCCCCCCTGTAGCAACTCTGAGAACCCCCTAGGGGTCCCGGACCCCCTGTTGAAGACCCATGACAGAGTCACCTACAGTACCTGGCAGAACCATATTACATTTTTGGAACACAATTCTTATATGACATGATAAAAAATAAAAGATAAAAGTTTATGGGATTTATAATGATAAAAACACTTCTGTGACCCAGAGGACATGGGTGTGACATCAGGACTTCAATATTCTATACTGTATCAGCCTGTAAACAGAGTATTAGGCCATGTCCATACTGGATATTTTGCCTTATTAACCTCTCATCCACACACATTATTTAACAAAAATGTACATATAAAAAAACACATTCTAAAATTAAGATATTAAAAACTGTGTGTGTGCGCGTGTGTAATATGTATTTATTTATTTATTTTATACTTAATTGCTTTATGGTGAGGTCCGTACAGTATGTGCGTGCGTGCGTGTTCCTGTAGCTTCCATCCACACAATAACGTCAGTGGGTGTAGATGGATGGTCTGTTTCTCAGTGGTTAAGAATATCAACCACTGGCACCAAACTGTAGGAGGATGATGTGTCTGGGGTTTATTATACTGTCTGTCTGTCTGTCTGTCTGTCTGTCTGTCTGTCTGTCTGTCTGTCTGTCTGTCTGTCTGTCTGTCTGTCTGTCTGTCTGTCTGTCTGTCTGTCTGTCAGGTGTCCACATCATCCAGCAGATGTCTGGTTGTGAGTGGGATGATGAGACTGGAGACATTGATGGTTATAATCAGATTGGTTATGATGGAGAGGACTTCATCTCATTGGACCTGAAGACAGAGACATGGATCACTCCTAAACCACAGGGTTTCATCACTAAACTGAGATGGGATCAAAACAAAGCTCAGATAGCATACACGAAGCACTTCCTGACCAATCAGTGCATTGAAGAGCTGAAGAGGTTTGTGAACTATGGGAAGAAGACTCTACAGAGAACAGGTACAACAACATGATGTGATGGAGGCGTACTTAGATACATATGTTAAGATGTAGTAACATTACTATGAGAAGAACAGAACAGATACATGGTGATGTGATGGAGGCGTACTTAACATGAAGAGACAAGGTTCTCCAGGGGACACGTCATATATCTGTCTCTTTGTCTCTCTGACTTACACCCCTCCACCCCTCTTCTCGCCAGAAGCACAGCACTGAAACTGCACTCCTCAGAGTCTCTAGCGACATCCTCATGAGGGCTGATGTTGGTGAGTGTTCAGTGCTGTTGCTGCTCGACTTAAGCGCAGCTTTTGACACAATCGATCACTCCATCCTTCTAAATAGGCTTCAACAGTGGGTGGGATTAAACGGGTCGGCCCTGGAATGGTTCTCCTCCTATTTGTCAGGGAGAAGTGTGGCTGTCGCTGTTGACAGTTATGCGTCCTCCTCAGCTCCCTTGACATGTGGGGTCCCCCAGGGCTCCATACTTGGTCCAGTCCTGTTCTCCCTATATATGCTACCCCTTGGTACTCTTATTAACAGTTATGAAGGTATGTCATATCATTGCTACGCTGATGATACAGAGATACAGCTTATCTCTCATTCAAGCAAAACAACCTCAGTAAACTCACAGTCATGCATGACTGTTTAACCGGCATTAACAATTGGATGGCACAACATTTCCTACAACTTAACCCAGATAAAACTGAAATCCTCATTGTAACAGAGCTTTCCTGTTACTGCTTCTAAAGGACTGTATTCCTTATAGGCTGGATATATTAGTATTGATCGCCACAGGTGCTGTTGACGGGAGGCCCGGATATGGTCCTTAATCACACACCTTGATATGGTGAATAGGCCTGATATTTATGTAGGTATTATATTACTATTATTGCTTTGCTACTTATGACTGCCGACGCTTGCCATCTGACGGCGTCGTAGCATTTATAAGTAGGATATGATGTCATGCGGTCGTAAGACTACGTCAGGGACGTAGTGCCGTATCGCTGTCGTCATCTTCGTAACACTCATCATAGGCCCCGAGTGTAGCTCAGATGCAATTCGGCTGTCCCTTGGTCCACTGGCTACTAATGTCAAACAGACAGCAAAAAACCTGGGTGTCTTTTTCGACAACCAGATGAACTTTGAGTTCCATGTTAAAAAGGTAACTCAGTCATGTTTCTACCATCTGCGCAACATTAATAAAATAAGATCAATTATCACGTCTCAAGACCTGGAAAAAATCATGCATGCATTTGTCTCTTCCCGTCTTGATTACTGCAACGGACTCTACACCACTCTGAGCCGTGCGTCACTATCCCGACTTCAACTAGTACAGAACACGGCGGCCAGAATTCTCACCAACACTAACCGCAGAGCACACATAACACCAGTGTTAGCCGCACTTCACTGGCTACCAATTAGGTCCAGGATAGATTTTAAAATTTTGTTAACCACCTATAAAGCTCTACATGGGCTAGCGCCACTTTATATTACTGATCTACTGCCCCCTAAGGACAAGCTGAGGTCCCTCAGGTCCTCTGACAAAGGCCTTTTGAAGATACCCACGTCCAATCTAAAAACAAAGGGTGACAGGGCCTTTGCAGTAGTTGCTCCCACACTGTGGAACGCCCTTCCCCTGGCATTAAAAAATGCTGAGTCGGTTGAATGTTTTAAGAGAATGCTTAAAACACTTTTGTTTCGTAAGCACTTTGTCCTTTGAAGTTACCTGACTCACATAGGTCAATGCTTTTGTTTTTATCCTTGCTGTTTTGTACTTTTCACTATTTTTGTACTATAATACCCTGTTGGTATCTTGTTAATTGTATGTATTTTATGTTCCATTGTACAGCACTTTGTAACACTGTTTCGAAAGGTGCTTTATAAATAAAATGTACTTACTTACTTCTCTCTCTCTGTCTCTCTGTGTTGCCCTTCTCTGTTTCTTTTTTCTTTTTGTTCCCTGCTTTTCTATATCTCCCTCCTTATTTATTCACACTGTCTGTCACTATGGATATTCTATGGATATGTATACTCTCTCTCTCCCCTCTCTCTACCCCCCCCCCCCTCTCTCTCTCTCTCTCTCTCTCTCTCTCTCTCTCTCTCTCTCTCTCTCTCTCTCTCTCTCTCTCTCTCTCTCTCTCTCTCAGAGCTTCCCTCTGTATCTTTCCTCCAGAAGACTCCATCCTCTCCAGTGAGGTGTCACGCTACAGGTTTCTACCCAGACAGAGTCATCATGTTCTGGGCTAAAGATGGAGAGGAGCTCCAGGAGAACGTGGACCATGGAGAGCTCCTCCCCAACCATGATGGAACCTTCCAGATGAGCGTTGACCTGAACCTGACCTCAGTCAAACATGAAGACTGGAAGCAGTACGAGTGTGTGTTTGAGCTCTATGGGGTCAAAGAGGTCTTCAAGTACACACTGGACCCAGAGCTGATCAAGACCAACTGGGGTAAGACTGTTATTATAGGACTAAAGGAGGAATACGTTTGATCAAATCATTATTAACCTGACTCTGTCATATGTATTATGAATTGTGGGTAAAGCCAGACACCAATACATCTAAGACTCAGATAAGTTTAAACCAAGTTTCTACAGCCGATCAAAGAGGTCACTGGCTGGATCACATGACTATAATCTTAAGATAGATAGATAGATAGATAGATAGATAGATAGATAGATAGATAGATAGATAGATAGATAGATAGATAGATAGTTAGACAATTCCACTATTTCATCTCTGTTTTCTGCAGTGGTGGAAAAAGAACTCAAATGTTTTACTTAAGTAAAAGAATCAATACCACAATATAAAAATACTCTGTTACAAGAAAAAGTCCTGTATGCTAAATTTCCTTGAGTAAAAGTATAAAAGTATTGGCATCAAAATGTACTTAAAGTACCAAAAGTAAAAACACTCATTATGTAGAATGTCCCATTTCACAACTGATCAAAATCTATGAAAATCTTTTGAAAATAGCAGATCTACAAGCTTGTAGATCGACTATTTTCAAATAGCCAAAGTATATAGGGAAGAATTGTTTAATGCGTGGTTTTGTAACAATAATAAATATCTACAAAGTAACTAGTAACTAAAGTTTTTAAATAATTGTAGTGGAGTAAAAAGTGCAATATTTGCCTCTGAGATGTAGTGGAGTAGAAGTGAAAGTACTGAAAATTGAAAATATTCCAGTCAAGTAAAGTTTCCTCAAATTTGTACTTAGTTCTTGAGTACATGTACTTAGTTACTTTACACCACTGGTTTTCTGTGTTTTATTGCTCCAGTTAAACCCAAAGACAACATGACCGTCATCATCATCATCGCTGTGGTGGTTCTTGCTGTCATCGCCATCCTCGTTGTCCTCGGCGTCGTCATGTACAAGAAGAAGACAGGTGCGTCAGTTGAATGATGTACTTTTGGTTTCTCAAATTATATCATTTAATTCATACTGAGCTAACCGCTGTGATATCTCTTTACCTCTTTATTTCAGCTTCACCTCCTCCCACTCCATCTCGTAAGTAGTACTTTATTTTTTACTTCACATTCATCTGGTCTGATAATCCACTGACCCCAAAGTACATTCAACATTACTGACACAAACAATTGCATTAAGGAGTAAGGATCATCCTTAAATTGAACATCATAGCAAATAAAAACGTCAATTAACGTCTCTGTTGGTGTGCTGAAGACAATTGTCACCATTATTTTCATATTAGTCAAAGTGCAAGATCACAATAATGTTTTCACATTTACTTCATCATATCATGATGTTGAGACTTGGCAGGATTAAACTAGTCATAAAGTCAGCCTAACATTTAATCATGCAGTCAGTTATAGTTGACTAATGTAGGCTCTATGTAAACTTACCACCATAGGAACAGTGGTTACATACAGTATAGGGGTGACTGTCATAGCTGGCTCTTGCCATGACAAATAATGGGGAAGGGAAACCAAGGTAAAGGTATAACAAATAGTGTTTATTAAATAATCCCTAACAAAATGCAGCCAAAGCATAACGGGATGTGGAAGCAAAACATGATAAAGCTAAGGATCCAATGTGGTGTGGAGTCAGTAAATCAGTAGTGTGTGTAAATGTAAACGTGAGTGGAATATGGTGTACTGCAATATGTGTGGATGGAAGGTACAGTCAAAACCTTAAGTAACAAAGACGCATGGAGAATGAATAGAGGCTGGTGGAAGACAGCAGGTTTGTCTTCCCTGGATTTCTCTCTCTGAAATGGCAGTACATGAGCTGATTTTATAGGCTCCTGAAGACACCGGCCCAGGTGCCCTCCAATGAGCCATTATAGCAGGAATGCAGGTTGCCCCACCCTGCTCACCTAGGAAGATGATTAGTAGCCTGGCAGCAACTAGTGGGGCATCACAACGACTGATTGACAACATCAGCCTCAGCTCAGCGTTTCATTCAGACACGCAATGCATTTGTTCATGTTTTCTGATTGGTTAGGTGAGCATGTTTACATGAACAGAACATGATCAACGTCTATGCAATCACTGAAAACAACTATTATTATTTTAATACTGGTGAAAACCGGGACAATTCTGTAGTGAATGTTGAAAACTGGGACATATTAGTGTTTTATTTCATTTCAAGTGAACCTGTAACCATGTGACAACCTCACGGCACGCCAAGGGGGTGCCATAGCAGATATACAAGCTCATAGCGCGGCACCGAGTGCCACGCTATGAGCTGCTATGGCACCCCCTTGGTGTGCCGTGAGGTTGTCACATGGTTACAGGTTCACTTGAAATGAAATAAAACTGTGTTTACATACGTAAACATACGTTTTAGAGATATTTGTTGGGACTTGGGACACGCAGCTTGAAATCGGGACAATCCCGGCCAAACTGGGGCGTCTGTCACCCTAGTTACATAACCACAACATAACCGTGTGTGTGTGTGTGTGTGTATGCATGTGTCATACAGTAGATGTTTAAACAAATACCAATACACCCCTGTTGATGGTGTATTCTATTCTTTGTATTTCTTACATTACAGATTCTGAGGTCATGAAACTGAATCCAGAGACACCTTCTTGCACATAGTAAGTCACTTTAATATTAGGTAGTGGTTCTCTCTTGTCTCAGGGGTTTCTATTCTAGGTAGTTCATTGCATGCACTCAGTGGACCATGTCAACATCTACAATGAAAGCCAGCTGTACTATGGGACTCCAGGACGAGAGCTTAGAAATATTATAAGTTGGGCGACTCGATAGCCGAATGGTTTGGGCACATACTGTACCACAAAATGCCCTCTTCAGCATTCCCCTGGTTAAACTCCTGACTGACCAGACTGTTTGCTGTGTGTCATTCTGCACTCTGTCTGCCTTTCCTGTCTCTCTCTCGCTGTCGTTATTGAAATAAAGCAGAAATGGTATGTTATAATTACAAGCAGCATTATTTAGATGTAATGATCACCTCATCCATTTGTTGTAATTCTATTGATTAACGGTTTAATCTGAGGTTTCCTGTGTTTCCAGGAAACCTCAATATTTAACAGTAACAGCTTTGATAGTTAAGAGAAAAAAAGATAGAACAAGTTAAACTGTTTAAATTAATCAAATGATGATATTTTTAACAAAATTTATATCCCCCCCCAAACTGATGTATAATGTTGAAATGTAAGTGATTTTTTGAATGATTAGTATTTTTGTGTTCTAACTCATGTGTTAATCCTTGTCATTTTAGGTTTGCAGACCACTGGAGCAAGTAGAGACGTTCTCACCATGTCTCTCTCTCTATGAATGCTGTGAGAAGTGGGTTATAAACCATTCATTCAACCATTTATAAACAAGGGTCAGTAATCCATTGCAGTTGCAGATAAAATATAATTACGTTATTCATACTTTCAAAATAAAGGCAATCATTTGTGAGTTCAATTATAGACAACCACAAGGCTTTTCAGTGTATTGTCAATTAGAATAAACTCAAATTTAATGTCATCTGATTGGTTGAAGATGATAATCCTAATCATCGAGTTGGGCTATTTTTTTGTCATTAAAGTGTTTTGTAGGTAATCAGTCATGGATTACTTAAAGTCACCTTTTTAATCTAGATTTTTAAGCTTTCTATAAATCCTTTATGAATACTAATTGGGCTTACAAGACATGTGTAATAATTCCTTATGAAAATTTAAAGATGTCCACTTTACACCTTTTTAAAAGTAGTTTATATCCTCAAAGAGAATGATAGAATAGATGATATAATTGTTTTTGTGTCATTATGACGTTATGGGCCAAAATGCTGACACGAAAATAAAACTGTAATTCATTCATTCATTCATTCGTTCATTGTACACATACATACACACTTATACATGTACACTTCTGTTTACACACTGTAACACATATGCACATCAACATAGAACATGTACATACAAGCATGTATGCTCACACATACACAATACTTATTTGGACAAAAAAAGAATGTGAGTTCAACATTGATTTCCCCATGATGTAAATAATGGAATTTTATTTTCCTATTGTGTTTTCACTGTGTGTTTTTAAACTTTTGTCTTTAAAAAAGAAACAAAACTTTAATTGATTGGTTATGAGGGGATGTGTTTGATCTCTTTTAAGTTTTTTGTACATATTGAAAATAATGAAGAATGCTTCAAATATGTTAAAGACTTAGATACGTGTCTACTAAATGAAGGTCAGATTATTTGCATTGTTGTTGCATTCATTTATAGGCCTACTGCTAAATACATTTTTATTAAAGACCCAAATACTCTTAACAGTCTGCCTCTTTCTTTTAGAATCATAAATAAACAACCGTGATTGTGTAAAATATTGATATTGTCAGAGTAGTCAGTAAGACCATATAAACTTTAGAAAATGTATCATTGTTTTTAAACAAGTCATCTAAATGTTAACATTATTGTTAAATTGTTAAGCATTAAGACAGCACTATAATATAGTGCTGTCTTAATGTTTAACAATTTAACAATAACCTTTTTAATGGATAAAATGTAATTTATAACTTATACTATTGGAGTGGTTGTATTGTGTCTCCCTGTTCTTCTATTGAAACATTTAGATTGTGTCAAAGGTCATGTCTCACCTAGACACAGGATCTGACAAAACAATTTACATGATGGTTCAGCACTAGTGCAGGAAACCGGCTTCAAATCTGGGGTAGAAGAGGAAAGTTACATAGTGTCAACTTCACCTTTTTCTTTGTTAAGCATCATAGGGACTACTGTATCCTTTCACTCAGGGTGAGATATGTTTTTTTTTAAATCTTTAGTTAAACATTCTGATGTGTTAAACACTTTGTCTGGTGACTGGTCATAACTTTTGAAGTTCTATTATGTTCTATAAACATAAACATTCACCTCACAACAGAATTGAAGTGGATGGTCAAGTTTGGAAATCACTTGGCACTGTGTTGGATAAATGAAGACAGTAGATTAATCTTTAAAGTATCATGTTATCTTTATATACACTCTCAAACTCATAATCTGTAGTCTCCATGTAAGAGACCATATTTATCAGCTGCATATATCATTTATAATTTTGAACAGAGGTAGGATGTCACCCGTCTACACTTTACTACACATCAAATTAACCGTCACCTGCTCACCTTAAAATATCCTAGTTTGTAAACCTGCGTGTGAACAAACAAGGTCTCTAGGATTCAGCAGACGTGGTGAATGTCTTGTCTCTCCATGTGGGCTAAATGTGAACCGCTCCCTTTAGACTGAACATTCTGCCAACCAGAAAGTGAAACCAAACACACTCTTTTATCACGTTAGATTTAACAAAAAAACTCCACCTCATGCATCTTGTTATTCATCTTATGTCCTTTCCACTATGCATCCAGATGTGTCATCTGTGTTCATGTGATATATTGTATGTGTGTGTGTGTCCACAAGGAGCACAGCAATAATCTACTTGATCTTATTATATTCTAATAATATTTCTATTATGGATATTCTAATAGTGTCCATCCATAATTACTGATGAGGTCATGCCCATGTCATTCATTAAGATCTATTCAAGTTCACATGTCTTGTCTCTGAGGTTGACACTATGGTATTCTCCTGGATAAAAACCTGCCACACTGAATCCTTCCTGGCAACAAATGATGTCACAGAAGTTCAATTTTATTAGATCTCCACTAGCCAGGTCGAAGGCCAGGGATGTTTTGTGTGTGTGTGTGTGTGTGTGTGTGTGTGTGTGTGTGTGTGTGTGTGTGTGTGTGTGTGTGTGTGTGTGTGTGTGTGTGTGTGTGTGTGTGTGTGTGTGTGTGTGTGTGTGTGTGTGTGTGTGTGTGTGTGTGTGTGTGTGTGTGCGCGCGCGTCCTATTTCATACTGATACAGCTAATAATCACTGATACAGTATACTGTTGAATATGACTATTTGCCTTGCTATTTTAGTGGTCCCTGTTTTTAGACGTTTGGGGGTCTGTCCTCCATCAAGAAGACCCTAAACAGTGTTTCTATAAGAAGTAGAACACAAGTTGAGAGAAGGGAGGGAGAGTAGCCTAGGCAACAGGAAAACACTAATAGTGATAATAGATGTCTGCACAAAACTAAACAGAGTTTAAGAAAGTGCACAAATAGGCATATTCTACCTTAAACCGTAGTTGTGTTGTGTAACTTGACTTCAAATCTAAAACATTACACTTTCGCTTGTTATCCTGTTCAACGCTAAACAACAGTATCCATTTAATTGTACATGCTTTCTCGTTACTATGCTGAATATTGATGATAAATGTAATAAATAAAGCCATACCTGGATGCGTTGTCGAAATTAAATCCCAAAGGTGGGGTGTCATGCAGAACATAACACCACATCTTCACCTCACTTGAGTGTGCACAGCGTCTAACAGTGCACTGTTTTTGATTTGACTGGATTTCATTCTTATACTTTCTTTCTTCAAGAGTTATGAGTTCAGACAATATGGCTTGATTGGCTTTGTATTGTTCCACGGCAACAGTGGAAATCCCCTGGTATTCAACAATAGCTTTTTACTGATGTTTTTTTTGGCACACGTCCTGGTTGATATGCAATGATAAAGGTGCTGCTATGGTTGACACTGACAGTCAGCGCCATGGGAGATCACCACCACCACCACCTTTTGACAACTTTAAGGGTTGGATGAGGCAACATCATGGTTGGTTATTTGTCAACACATCTACTGTGTGCAACGAAATGGCACCCAAAGAATCTAAACAGGCCAAGCTGTGACGCAAAATGGCGGGCAATGACGTTTCATCTGAATCGCTTACCAAAAAAAAAGAGAAAAGGACGTTATTATTGCACTGTAGTAATAGCAGTAAGTAATAGCAGATATACAGGCTCATAGCGCAGCACCGAGGGCCGCACTATCAGCTTGTAGATCTGGTATTTTTGAATAGCCCAAAGAAATCTAAAAATGACACAGATGCTTTCCCCGGACTGAATGGGTTAATAGTTAATACCCAACATGAAAGACTAAAGTACCAAACTCCTCCCAGTATATTTATTTCTGCATGTGAAGTTTGGTAAAACAGCACCACAACAATGTACCAGTTGGCAGCAACACACATAAGATCATACCATACTGACACACTGGAAAACCCCTTCTCTGCTTTCTTTCACTTTCATTTAATCTGTCTTGTAGTTCAGCTCCTGACTCAGCCAAGCTACCCAAGTGAATGCAACAACTGTGGGTCTGATACAACGCATTTCATTACATTTTAGGCATTTAGCTGACACTGTCTTCCAAAGGACTTATGCTGGGGTTACTGGTGTACTGGACACACATGGCTTTTCATGGAGATATCAACACATATCAGGATCAACTATGCAATATTTAATACAAATTTTAAGACAGATTTCTTTTTTACACACTATGTACCACAGATCTTTTCCTCTGGCAGGGAACTTTAAGACATCCCAAGGTTGAACAAAATTTTTATTTGCTACTTGGCTGGTAAAATGCATGCAAATCATCTCTTAAAATAAAAATGAAAGAGGGCCTTTCTATAGATACATTTACATGTATTTACTGATGTCCTGTTGTACAGTATTTAACATTATTTTGCTGTTTAACACATTTTACTTTACGTGTTACAAAATCACAATATGGCAAATGACAACCTACTGTACAGTGAACAGAATGCCTAGTAATGAATCAGAATCATACCGCCCCCCTAATACGCGAGGGGGCCGTGTTTCTTCAATTCCTTTTTTCATTTTTTTTTTTTCATTTTTTTTTTAAATAAAAAAAATGGCCTCCCTAGGCTGTGGGGGATTGGTGTAGCGCTGGTGTAGGGCTGGTGTAGCGCCCAGGATCACTTAGGAAATTAGCACCGGGTGAAAAAAATGGGTTACAAAAATCGCGGGATAAAAATTTAGTAAAAAAAAAAAAAATGAATTCTCTGAAAAACACGGCCCCCTCACGCATTAGGGGGGCAGGGTGAGTCACCAGAACCAAGGATGGGTGTTTTTGATGAATCTAACATGGTTAAAATGGAGTTTGAAGTTATAATGGGTTTGTATAGGAAGGGGGCGTGTCTGATAAAATGAATATCAAATATCTAGATACTGAATTGAGCAACTTAAAAACTGTCTGGGGGGCTCACAAAGGCCTGAGTAGATGATAAAATCACCAAAAGTTTTTTTGAAAGTGAAATATCCCTTTAAGTAATGAAGCGCTGAGCATGTGAAGTATATTCCTGGTCGAGAGAGTGGCTGTATTCAGTCTCCTGGAGAAGGGTTCAATAATGGAGGATCCGGTTCAAGGTTTTCAGTTAGGTATCATCTTTATTCCACCCAACAGGCAGACTGCCGGGTTTAAGGTCTGATTCAGCAGCGCCCAGTCATCACATACAAATAACACACTAATTATACTGTCCCAAATCTGGCTCACATGGGAGGGTCAAAGAGTTAAGTCCCGCCCTTACTCCCTTTGTCAGCCAATCTCAACACAATACATGATACTGGGGAGTCGTGGCCGAACCCCTTACAAACATCCTGTTAAACACATTAGCATTGTCCTTACAGTGTACAAATTTGTCTTATTTCCAATTGTCAAACTTTACTATTACACAAAGGCTGGTTTAGTCATTCTTGTTCAACATCTCTTAAGCTTTAGAATAAGACCACACACATTATACTTTCATGATTGCAAACAGTAGTTAGAAATCCAAGGAGTCAACAAAGTTGTAGTTACTCTAAGACTGAATCTTTTCCTTAGATTCAAGAAGAAAAGTTACATGGAACTAACTGGTTTCTTCCCAACCACCTTTGTTCATACTTGTGTTACTTACTATAAAATAAGCTTTTTCTGTGAAACAAGAATAACTATAGGAATTCAATTTGAGTCTGCATGACTTCACTTTTACCACACTTCCTGGGGACAGAGGGAGACAACAGATGTTTTCACTTCGGCCCCCATCCTTACATAAAGACAATAGTATTGAAATCAGCCTACTAACTAACAAAGGACTTGGCTCAGTGACTTGTTTTTAGTTCACACTTAAAGCTAGGAGCTTCTGCTCCAGGACAAAGACCAGGATCTTAAAGGGTTGACTGATCAACACATCAATAACAGAGAAATGCATCTTGTATTCAAAAAAGGTTTAGGTGTTGGGGGAATGCAAAGTGGATCGCCTCTCAGCCTGCATACCAGATGGGGGATGTCCCCAGTTATTTTCACCTCCAAGCACTGCTAACTGCAAGCTCAGAATCACCTAGTATTGTATCTTAATATGGAATGAAATTACTTATCTCGAATACCATGCTTATGTTTGACAAGTATACATCACATGTAAAGGCTTAATAGGTCTATGTGCAAATTAAGGGGGGGACCTGGCCCCTGCTTCCAGCACATATTAGTCCTATCAGTCTTATGTATGGGTATCTGCCTGCAGATACATACAGTATGGCTGCCTGCAGATACATTTTATACATGGGCTGTAGCTACCATGTATAAAATGTATTCCTACATCATTAAATCTACAGAAACTGGATTGTTCATAGGGAGGAATTAATTACATCCAGTATTTGTATAATACTGTACATAAACTTTAGTTAAATTGCATTATTATTTAAATTGCCTAAATAGTTTGAATGTAGTGTTAATATTATTGCATGAGTTTGTGTGATGTATCTCAATTTGTATTCAGCATCACAATGCTGAATAGTGGTGGTGTTTTACACCTTATGAATTGAGCAGAGCTGAAACTCAGTGAAACGTTTTAAATGTACAACCAAGTGAAATAGAAATGGCCTGCATAGTGTACACAGCATAACCTGTTTGATTTGTGAAACCTGCATGCAGATCAAATAAACACATGGTATCCAAAATGAGAATGGTGAGAGGTCAAGTATGAGGACAAACTCTGAGTTTAGGCAGTGGTCAAAGTAAGTAACTAAGTACATTTACTCAAGTACTGCACTTGAGTAACATTTTCCAAATATTTTGTTTTTCAACTTTTTGGGAAAAATAGCCAATTTAACACAGCGGAGCCTTTTCTTCCTTGGTGCCCACCTTTCGTGTTACCATTAGGCCTAGGCCTACATTATGTCAAACTCGCTGAATCTGCAGTTATATAAATATAAAAACTCCTGTCTCTATTGTAAATAGGCTACACTCAGTGGTGGAAAAAGCTGCAAAGCTGCAATACTGCAATGTAGAAATAGTCTGTTAGTGGTGTAGAAGTAAAAGTACAGAACATTGGAAATACTTTGGTACAGAACATTGGAAATACTTCAGTAAAGTAAAGATTATCTCAAAATTGTACTTAGTTACTTTCCACCACTGACTACACTACACAACAGGGGGGGGGGCAACCATGTGATTTCTTGTAATCTATGGTTAGGCATAAACGAAAGTTAGGAAACCTTCATCAACGCTCCTGGCACGATAGACTGTATGGGCACAATATGGTCTTTGCTGCCATCCAGTGGTAAAAATAAGACATGAACGTGCTATGGAACTGTATCCAAATGTTGGAGTATCTGTACTTAGTGTATTGTCCCCCCCCTCCCCCCAATTTCTTTTTGATTACTACTCGTGGTGTGGTGTATATGATGTTTTTGCATTGTATATTTGTTTGTCATAAAACATTTCGATGAATTGAATACACAGGACCCCAATGGAAACAAGCCATAGTGCTTTCTTGGGTTTTAATCCTTTTAGCAGACCTTGTATTTAATTTGTTTTACTTTTTTTTTGTTGCAAACTTTTAATAAAGTATTTAATCAATCAATCAATCAATCAATCAACTAATCAACTAATTAATTAATTAATTAATTAGGCTCTAGTCAGCTGTCGAACTTAGTATTTCTTCAAGTTTGACCAGACTGAATTCTCACAGGTCACCACTAGAGGATCTGTTTCACCTCATTTGAGATGGACATTAGTACAGTGTAATTCCCAACAAATTACAATCTGCAGCACTGCAAGTACTCTTCTTTTCACCTTTAATGAACTGAGTGGGCATCATTATCTCAAAATGTCCAATGGCTGTGGTTCGTTGGGAATTAATATTCTTTATTGAGTTGTTGACTTTGTCTCTTTTTATTGAGTTTTACAGTGGTATTTCAATTGTACTCAGACTCGATGTGTTAATGGTCCTTTTATAAGATGATGGCCTGTATGCTGAAATATAAATGACCCACACAAATAGTTTATATGATAATATTTTATAATACAATAGGCAAGAGAGTGCATGAGGGTGGTTTAATCAACCCCTAAAGTGTATATGTCAAAGACCTTCTTTCTTCTACATGCATTGCTGACAACAGCTGGTATACGTATATGTTTTTCTCCTTTCCACTGTACTACGTTGCATAGAGGTGACCACCTCCTCCGTATAGTATATAAGTTTAAGTTATATTCAAAGTAAGCACAAAGACATTGGAAACGTAGTGGCCTCCACTGACCTTGCACTTACTGTACCAAATATAAAAAGTACATATGAGCTATATAAATGTATATGAAGTTTTACAAAATCACATTATCTATGCACAACAAACAAAACAAATGTATTTATATCTTTGGATCCTTCCTCAGAATGTGCAGCAATGATAAATACAAAAAAGGAGAAGTGAATTGCTCCTTTAAAAAGAACATAATTTGTTACATTAATCAGGTGATGAGACAGACATTTCTCAATATACTTTGATTTGGACATTTCTAGACCAACAAAAAGAAAAAGAAAAAGAAAAGACAGAAAGTAAAATAAAAACACTTGTTGTGGAGGAGCCTGACAGACAGAGGCTAGACCTGTTTGAGGGTCCTCCTTGGCATGGAACAGTTTGGGAACCCCTGGTTTACACACAAGGAAAGTCAAGGCTACAGGATCACACAGGATAGGGATGTGATCATCAGAGAGCCTTTCTGTTACAGAAGTCACAACTAAACCTCACTCCTATAGCAAAGGTTTGCTATGTGTGATCTTCATTTGATTATGATTGATGACGCCATGCTGGATCCATCATGGGACCCGCTGTAGTGGCTTGAGAGTGACATGTCAGTGGTGGCTTCGTAAAAGTCAGAGTCCGGGATCTACGAAAAAGGAGATAAGCAATGTACATCACCAAGTGGCAAGTGCTTTACAGAACAAAACACAATTTAAAAGTAACAGACATTCTAAATTAACAAGTTAATAAGACAGAATTAACCTAAAAATCATTTTTAAGAGGACAAAGTTAGTCAAACAGCCTAGAAAGAAAGGATCTACTGTCCATTCTTGTGTTAGTAGTTTGTACTGTACTTGTGTTGAACCTTTCTTGAATAAATTAGGTGACTACAGAGCAAAAAAAATTGTCAATCATCAAAAGTAAAATTCACAAAGCCACTGGACTTCAGAACATATTTCTACCTGAAACGCTATTGTATAGTTTTAGGAATGATACCTCAGATAGTGATACATCCTCAAGGTCAGATTCCAGGATCTTAGATTTAGATTTCAGGATCTTAGATTTCAGGATCTTAGAAAGAGTTGGATGGACCTGGATCAAATAGAATTAGCAAATTATTCATTGAAACCGATGGTTGACGCTTTCCCCCAAAAGGCAATACGATAACTGCCAATTGGTTCCCAAAACTTTTAGCTCAAGAACCAAAAGAGAAATGAGACGTTTTCCCGGGTCCCCAACTAGTGAAAATAGTAGATCTACAAGCTCACAACGTGTCGCTTCACGCTGCGTTGTGAGCTTGTAGATCCGCTATTTTCACAACTTCTTAAACGTTTTTACACTTATTTATGGATATTATTTGATTATTCCATTTTATTTATGTAGCCTAGTACTTTTGGAAAATGTTGTAATTGTTTTTAATTGATGAAAACTTGTGATTTTTTTGTTCCATCCACCTGTTACTTCAGAAAATCAAAGTCTAACAATAAACAGTAACAGGGATATTTGACAATGGTTTGAATACTTGTTGCCATTGAGTGTAGTAGTTGCAGTAGTTTACCTCATTGTCTGGTGGTAAATATACCAGATGTTGTTTAGCTTGTTTTCTCGACTTGGACTCAGTGTCCTCAAAGGCCACATAATGGATCAGTGTGTATAATCTGGACAGACAAGAAACAGACAATTAAATAAAAAAAATGTTTTAAAAAAAGTATGGATTTCAAGGGCATAAAACATTGGTAAAACATTACATTTCTAGATGGACCACAATGGAAACAAGCCTCCTGGGGCTTTTGTGTTATCCTTTGACTGTACTATCTGTATAGTTAATAAACATGTTAATAAAGTATTCAATCAATCAAAAGATCATTCAAGAGAGGGCAACAGATAATCGCAAATCATGTGAAATAAAAGTATATCTCTGGTATAATATAGCATCGTAAACAATAAATACGTTTTACATATTTTGAAAATCTGTGTTTGTAACAGATGCAGTGTGTGGTCACTGGTGAACAAAGACAATTTATAACACGTGACAACAATCGTGTTGATATGATTACTAAAACATGTTGACAGGACTCGTGTCAACAATTTTCGTCAGTTGGAAATACATTAGTTTTGTGGCAAAGCACAAACCTATGGTGCTACTGAGGTGAGAGAACAGTTTGGTTATAATGACTAGTCGATGTGTGTGGTGGCTGGGTCATTTTCACCTTCAAAGTAAATAAAGTAAATAATAAAAATACTAATAAAAGCTACGTCTTTTTTGGTTTATTCCATTTGACGCCTTTAATTGATGATGCTGTGTGTTTAATTGTTGCCAATAAAGTCGCAAAGAAGGTCAAGTTAATTGGGCAAATTCTGATTCTGGATTGATGGATGGATGGAATTTATTTGGTATAAACCATATACAAGTAAAATACAATATAAATCATACCAAGGATAACACTGTGTTTGAATGTGGTCCTCAGGTGGAAATGGCATATACTGTATTGACGGTGGATGTATATTCTGTACTGAGCCCAATCTTTCAATTTCCTTATGACATTTTATGAGGTGTGATAATTTCACACTGAATGAGAACATAATTACTGAGAGCGAAAGAAACATGTCTGATCCAGTGAAGCAGAGGTGCTCACCTGTGATAGAACATGGTCAAGAACTGAATAGCGATCAACAAGGCAAAGCTGAAGAGAGACATGAATGCAACCGGGTCGATGTGCATGTACTCCCCGGTGCGTTCCAGAGTCTGGTTAAGCTTAGGGATGGGAACCTTCAGGTTGATGAACTGGAGGATAAATGCTGCCACCAGCCACAAGGAGTTGGTGAAAAAGAACACAAAAGACACCTGCATGACAGAAAAATAAGATTACATTCTTATGCTTGTGGCCACAGACCAGCCAATATAGTCTATTATTAATGAGATTTCACTCTACAGTGGGGACATGGTCAGGGTTACATTTGTTTTTAAAAAAAAGAAAAAAAGAAAGGGGGTTTGTTGCAGCTCTAATCTCAGAAATAATCCACAATCCTTTAAATACTGTATATAAAATTATTAATCAGTGTACATTGTGGTGCACAATGTACACTGAATATCATAATGCAAAAGGTTTCCATAAATACGTTTCAAGTTGCTTCATTTTGGGACATTTTGATACCTTGTTCCTGAGTTCTCTGAGGCCGTTGTTGATCTTCGTCTGTTTGTCTTTGTCCTCTGCCAGTGGTTCAAGATACTTCTTCTGTAGTTCCTTCCAAAACTCCTCCTCTTCCTGTGGAGAAACACAAAGCAACTCTTAAATGAGGTGCAACACCTACGTATACTGTAGGCCTACTGTACTGTCAGGTGTCCACCGTGGCGCATCTGGCTTTGTCGAGCGTCTATTCGAACACATTTGGCCCGTGTTCGGAGGGAGAGAAGCCGGGCAGGGCGGGTGATATCATTGCACGTATTCCTACGGGCTGGGGCGGCACCTGTTAGCATGGAGTGTTGGGCGGGAGGAGTAGGACGAAGGCTCTACGTCCTCTCGGTGGGGGCTCCTCACAGGCAGGTGAGTCAGTAGGATACAACACCAGTGAACACACACACGTGTGTATGGGGAGGACTTAATTGGCATAATGACTATATTGGGGAGAAAAAAGGAGGTAAAAAAAAGAAAAAGAACTAGAAAAAGTGCTCCTCGGAGCACAAGTCTCCGCCAGGTCAGCTATGTTATTGTGGCCTCCTGGTGGCGCTATAATAGGCCAATGTGAAAAGGGTGACATTTGCTCCTCAACATAGTGTGAATGTGCGTGCAGTTTGACCACAATCGGACACTGCGTTCATGATTTGCGGCATTTTGTTCAAAACAAGCCACAACTGCAAACTTTAGATGTCAATCTTAGTCAATCAGTAATGGAATATGAAAAATCAAACACACCGTCTTGATCACATGACTATAGAGATCATGTGTACCGATTTGCGTGAAATTTGGATAAAATCGGAAGGAGTAATATAAAAAAATGTGTTTTACATAAGTCCGCCCTCTGGTGGCGCTATAAAAGGCAGATGTGAAAAATGCAGGGCAAAGATTGACCTTGACCTCTAGGGAGTGCGCTTACAAAGTCTTACACAGATCGGTGCAGTTATAGGTAAAAACACGAATCGGCCTGTTATAGCGCCACCATGAGGCTGATTTGAAAAATTTCAAGTGGCATTTCTTCCTCGGCATAGTGGAAATATGCATGCAAAATTTCAAGGAAATTGCACGCTGTGTTTATGATTAGAGGCATTTTGTTCAAAACTGAGCATTCCTACAAACTTTGGAAGCCATTTTTAGCCAATCAGGATGGAATATGAAAAATCGGAAAGAATAGTTTCGTTTAATGACTATAGAGATACTGTGTACCGATTTGCGGGATTTTTGGACAAAATCTGTAGGAGTACTGTCAAAAAATATGTTTTGCACAAATCGGCCTCCTGGTGGCGCTAAAAAAGGCCCATGTGAAAAATTTGGGGCAGAGGTTCTGCTGTGGCATCCAGGGAGTTTGTGTCCACAGTTTCACTGCGAGCAAGCCAACGGTGCCGGAGATTAGCTGTCCACAGACAGAATGACGGACGGACACACGGACGGACGGACGGACGGACGGACGGACGGACGGACGGACGGACGGACGGACGGACGGACAGGGGGCAAAACATACTCTCTCGTCATGCCTTTCGGCCTGGCGGAGACAATGAAAATGGTCCACTCACTGCGTCAAGTGTATGTTCATGTAGGGACATCTCATCAGACATGGTCTGTAACTGCATGATCCAGTCTGTGGTCAAAGTCAAAGAGGGAGAAACAAGAGTGTAAATTAATGTTATATTTCATCATTGATATCTGAAGACCTTTTATGGTGTCAACATCTATGACAAATTCAATGTGATTCTTCTAAGCAAGTAGAGGGAATATCTGTGGTCTTACCTTGATGAACACGTGTCGAAGGAGGATCTTCTTCCCTGAGGCGAAAACATATTAAAGTATTATTTTTATTATATTATGATATCGCTCTTACAGTATCACTGTCATCCATGACTCTAATCAATGCAACCTATAGTCCTGTTATAGGCTGTTACTGTACGTGCACATTGCAGATAATTTGTATTCCTTCTAGCTGTTATTTATTCGTATTTATAGTGTATTTACCAGCTTACATGCCTATTATATTTAATTCATTTTAATGTGAGCAATTCACCAAGTCCTTATCTCATCAAAAGGATTAACATGTAAAATGTATGTGTCTAAATCACCTCATTCACATCACAAGCAATAATAAATAAATATCAGAACATCATAGCCAACATCATCTCATCCACTACTAACTAGCAAAACATCCATCAACACCTTTATGACCTGGTTAAAGTTATTAAATCACCACTCCCCCAGCAATCTGTTGCGGTACTGTGGATGCTGTTCCGTATTTTTTTGTCTTGTACCCTGAATATTTAGACTCTATAGTAACATTCCTGTATATTGCAAGGTGCTTGATGATGTACAAGACAATTTCCAAACAGAAATTCTATGTTCTTTTAGTTTAGTTTAGTTTTTTCAAATCAACATAAATGTTTTTTTGAATGTGACATTGTCTACATTCTAAATGCCCATTTTCCAACAATGAGTACTTGCCTCTCTTCCCCCAGAGAACGTTCTATATGCTTTGTTACAATGGGATGGGGACCGTCCACAGGCTCCACTACCTCTATAGATACCATGTTCTCTTTGACAGGTTTCCAGCAGAGGCAGTTACAGCATTTGGTCAAGCTTGTACTTGTATCTGGGAGGGCATGAAGGAATCTGCTACCCAAAGCTAAAAAAGAAATAGAAAATGTCAAATTACAATTTTACATTTTTAATGGTCTAACATAACATTGCCTACAGAGCTTGGCCTTGTTCTTCGCTGTGTGCACATACGTAGCTGTGATTGGCATAGCTGAGCTAAACGTGGTTCAATGTATACGTGGCATGATTTAGCTTTTCCTCGGATGGCAGGGGAAGAGGAGCGCTCGTTTTGGTTCACCGAATGAACGTCTTGCGTATATGTGCAGGATTTAACAAAAGATGCATCACTTTTTAAACCACTTTAAAACAAGCAAGGTGAGCAAGTGTCCGCACCAAGCAGCCAATGGCCTCACATGTCGGCAAGTGGGCCGTCTGCATAGGCATGTGGTGGTGGATGGAATAGGTTATCACATTAAACAAAAGGAGCGGTTCCTTCCCCCATCTTAGACAATCTGAGACCTAAAGTCGTCCATGAGTGATTATTGGCACAATACCAGCGTCAGCTGTGTGGTTTGCTGCATGCATGCATGCTTCCCTTTATCTACTTTTGTAGAGACAGACATACATATACAGTAGATACAGACAACCCCTATTCTATATGGCTGGCCCATTCAGCACCGACCCGAAGAAGGCAGCCTAGTCTGTCAGAAACGTTGGTGTGTTTTCAGTCTCTCTGTGGCCACAATAAATTATTGGCATCGGCAGCTACGAGTGTGCGGCTATGTTCTTTTATTCTTTAGTGTTTAATCCGTAAGGCTGGCACCTCGCAAGGACCGGTGTGCTGTGCACCTTTGACCCCAGTCAGCGCCACGCCATAAAAATATAACGTTCAGACCAGCTGCTAATTTGCTACTACTGTAGTTACTGTGGTAACTACCTGTAGGTGCAGTCCTCTGTGCCCCAGCAGAGGGTGCGGCCTCCCTGGTACCCCAGGACATGTTGTTCATATTGGTGATGGAGTAGATGATCAGCAGGAGGTAGGCACTGGGGGTGCACAAGATGTAGAGGACGCCGTAGGCCAAAAGGTGCATCTCCTGAGGATGCATCAGCCCGGTCACAAAGCATATTGCCACCATGGAGATGCAGAAAAGACTGCTGGGACTCAAAATGGTGTCTTCGCTTATCATGGTGTCTGTTGGAACAGTAAGGTTATAGAATAAAACACTGAAAACAAGAATGGATACTTAAAGAAATAGAGATTATTATTATTCTTAAAGTATAAATAAAAACAAATCTCTTTTCTTGTCTTAAAGCCTATTACACACATCATATATAATTATACGTATACATCAAATCTGCAATTTAATCACTACTTGCCTATTAAGATCATGGGTAGAGCCAACATGAATATAGAATAGCAGACACTCATGATGGCAGCAATAGTGACCAGTGTATCTGACTTCAGCTTGAAACAGAGAGCCAGGTAGACGGCAGGGGGTATTACTGACAGGATCAATGCACCGTTGAATTCTATGTTTAACATCAATGTCAAACTTCCTGAAAGAAAAATAGATAAATACATAAATAAAAAGTACAGTAGTTGAGTTTAACTTAGCTCTGACCCAGAGCGTTAGCGAGAACTCGCTAATGCTCTGGACCAGAGCTAAGTTTAACTGTCGGTTAGGTAAAGCTTGAGTTAGTTTGGTTTAGGTTAGATTTAAAAGTAGATTGGTTGCAGTTTTGATTAAGTGGATGATGTATAGGCTTGGTCTAGATTAGGTTTAGTTCAGTTGATTGGTGTATAATATTTTGTAAGTCAAAATTGCATGCAGTGTGAGTATACCCAAATACTGTTTGTTTTTTTACCCTTAAACTGTACAGAACTGGCTTTTTCTTTAGAGTCGTCAATAAATCAAACTATGATTCATATGGCAATTTCAAATTATTGCTAATTTAAAAAGTACACACATAATGACACATTAAAGAATACCTCATTTGTCTTTACTTCAAGCAGTTATTTGGGTGTGGAAAGAATTAACCCATTCTTTATCTTTATTGTTTTGCTAAACAATAAATACATTATTTCCTCTGTTTAACACAAAAAACTAACAAAAAATAGAATTCAACCTGCAATCATTATGCACATGGTGGCAGGCCCCAGTATGGCTGTAACCATGGTCATCAGCTGGTAAAAGATGTAGAGCCTAGAGATGGATGGGTTCCTCGTAGATGTCAGAAAGCCGGAGCCTAGCAATTCCACAGTGTTGGCCATAGTGGATGGGACCCATCGACGACGCTAGGAATTTACAATACATTTTAGGCATTTAGCAAAGTGAAAAAATGAAAGCGGGGGAGTCTGGTGCAACGCTCAGGTCCTGGACCTGGTGAGACGGAGGAGGAGCCCGGCCAGGAGGCCATCCACAGAGCCTAGCCCCTCCACGTGCCAGAGCCTCCGCTCTCCCCCATTCCTGGCAGAGTAGTTTCGGACAAGCGTATTGAGTGGCCCTGTCTTTCCCTATTTAGGACTGACCGTGGGTAGCTACCTGGGACGTAAGTCGGGGCTTGATCAACCCTGGCTGGGTCACCTGGGTGAGGGTGTATGTTGCGAGACCCGAAACATCCTATGACCCCAGGCTACAACACTGATGATACGTCCCAGGTGCATCCATGTGATGTTTTTTCGTTATAGTTAAGATCAGAGTGAACAGCAAGAACTCTTAATCAACCAACAACAGGGTAAATGGACAAGTAAAGACAGTGCAAAAAAACTATTAAGTCCTATAAAGTTACTAGGATAGCAGGAAGACATCAAACATAGCATCTGAATGTATTATATATTATCTAGATAACATGCTTGGTATAATCTTTTTTTTTAAATTAATTATTTTGGGTTTATTGAGTGTAGAGGGAGTGTAGAGAGACAGGACACCAATCATTAATACTGTTGTATAAAAGCAATAGAACACTTGATCATATGTTATCGCGAATAACATCATTGCATTATGTTAGTTTGCAATAACACACACCATAAGAAAAGGTTTGCCTTGAACTAGTTAGCCCTCACCTGATTGAAGAACTCTTTGAAGCCCTCTGGAGCATTGGTATAGGCATCAGATGCAGAGTTGTACTCCACCCTCCATCCCTGCCGAAGTAACAAAAGACACAGCCAACGGTCCTCACCTGAATAGAAACAAAAGAACAGAGAAGGTGTTACATGTGAGGGTTCTTTTTATATAATGTTATGTATTGCACAGTTCTGGTAGTCCACTGACTCATGCATTCAGTTCAGGATCTGCATGGGAGAAGACCTGACTGGGAGGAGACCTTCAATCAGAAGTTGGACCAATCAGAGGACACCTTCCCCCTACTTAATAGCTGGCAGCGCCTGTGTTCTTTGACAGCGTGCATCATGCTGTCAGTGCTGCTACATGCTGTCGATGAGTTTAAAGTCAATACTTTGGGGCTAAAAGTTTAGTAACCCTCTGTATTTTATACTCTCTGTGACACCTTGTTTAAGTTGAACCTGCTGAAGTAGTGTTGAGATAAAGTAATGGGTGTTCTAAAAGAGTAAGCTTAACCACAACCCTGTTGTGTAGAGTGTTTGACCACCAGTGCCAGCTTTTTGTGAACCAGTCACCTGTTTTGCTTTAGATTAGGGAATTAATGTAATTTTGATTTGTTAGAGGTTAGGTAGGGGTTTCAAAGCATAGGTTAGTTTGTTATATTTATTTATTTTGCACTGGGGTTGTTTTTCCATGTTTATATTTAAGTTTAATTCACATATTAATGTAAAACCGTACTATTATTGTGTCACTTTCTGGACAATAACAAAAAAAAAGTCAAAACAATAAAACTACATTTCACTTGCCAACCTTATGTCACGGTCCTTCATTCCCTAGACCAAAGGATAGTAACAGAAAGGTAGAATAAACGATAGATAGATATCGAAATCTGTGACCGCCCCTCCAGAGCATGGGAACTTGGGCAGCAATAGCGAACCAGCAATAGCGAACCAATCATCAAAAAGTCCTGTGAAACGCCCACATTTTGAAGAAACGCCCACTTTTTGTCGGGTAAATAAATATCATGTAAAATATAAGCATCATGAGTCATGACATCTCCCTTACCTTGGTCATTGCGTACATAGTGTATGGCCTCTGTAGATTTGCTGGTATATGTCTTCATGACATTATCATCCATGAGAGCAGCTGCTCTGTACAGGCTGAAACAGCCTGGGCTACACAGCACAGAGCCCAACACATGCTCTGCTGTCTTCTGTAGCCAGTGTCCCATTGCATACTCAAACTTCTGGAACCACACCATGGGACCTGATGGAGAGAGAGACAGTAGAGCTTGGGTGACATGATGACATACATATAAATTACCCCCCCTTCCCCTCTCTTTTTTTGAAACGTACTTTAGAATATGAGTCCTGCCTGCCTTACTTCATCGTATCTTGTTTTTCTTGTTTTTTTTAGTTCATTGCAATCAAGTATTTGCTCTATTCTTATTTTGTGTATTTTTGTATTTGACTTGATTTAAATTCATGATACCAAGGTGCATAGTACAGTAGAATTATCCAGATAGCGCAAAAAGTCAGAAGACAATTCCATTGCGGTCCCAAAATAAATAATTGCAGTACAGATATTATCTAAATGATAACACATGTGTTATTCTATTATAGCTCAATAAAAATCACTGTAGTAATAAAATAAAAATAAAAAAGACCAATTTACAAGAGAGAGATAAATAAATAAATGAATGAATGAATGAATAAATAAATGGAATATGTGAGAACAAAAAAAGACTAAAACTGTAGAAGTAGCGGTATATAATTGTTTTATTTAATTCTTTTTTTCTTCCTATTTTTCCCATGTACCAACCTGTTCCTGTGGGGTGGATGCGTCCACAGGCTGCACCAACGTGTGGGTACTGTTTGAGTCGGTCTACAAGCACCATCACTGCAGATGGCTGGAAGTCTGTGTCTCCATCTAAAGCCAGGATGTAAGTATTCTGTTTCTCTTTCTGGGGGGGTAAAATTATCAATTCTTTTTTAATGTTCAATGGAAATGTACATGAATCTGAAACCACACGTAGAATTGGTAAAAGAAAACTTATGAAATGTATAGTTTGTAAAGTCGATGTGTGAACTACAGTACAGACACGCACACACGCAGAGATTTTGCGCATTTATATTAGGATTATTATTACATTACCTATTACATTAACAGTAGTACTAGTAGTAGTAATATTAGTATTTGTATTATTGATATAAGAGCATGTGTGTTCTCTACTTATCGTACCTCCATCTGTTTCTTCAGCTCATTCATATTCCGCCCATTCATCCAGTATTTAGCTGTTAGCCTCCAGCCCAGATGGTAGTACATGTACATGACCTAGAAAACAATAAACCAACAGATTTTTATTGAGAGATAAAACTAAAATATTTTTGAAAGAATGAATAGCATTTCCTGACCTCTATCCTATTTCACAAATTGCTCAATCAACTATTTAATCCATGAAAAGGTGGATAGATTGCTTCTCTCTAAGCATTTAATCTGTATACCTGGGACCACCTCTTCTTATGTCGTATGAGCTGTTTGTCCTTAAAATGAACCACCAGGCTGTTCCCGTGAGGCATTGTGACCTCCAGGCGACCTCCATACGGTGTCCTCATCAGCCGCTGTCCAGGTATCGGTGGCTTGAATGTGAACAGTCTCCCACTGACCTGTGTGAAAATACTGACCACCAAATCAAAGACAGTTAGCTATATGGCGTGAATTGTCTGTGTTTAACCCGTTCAAATAGAAGTCAAAGAATCTTTTTTTATGATTGACTAAAATGTGAAGACATTTTACCTGTACACCTCTTTGATGACCTCCACAAGGACCTCTGCGTATTCATTGACATGGCGGCCTTGACTTCCTGGCACGTCTTTGAAAGCGTCATCAAAGTAGACGTGGCATTCAAAGCTCACATCGCTAGTCTTTGGAGCCATCTTTGGTCTGTAGGCTACCTGTCCAACCTGTAGGGGCAGGTAAGAAAACAGAGATGCTTATGATGCTCATGACAAGTTTGCCTTACAAATGTTATTTCTGTTCACATGAAATGCCCTCTTTCTTTACACAAATTCTTAGCGTTTCCGTTGTAGCCTACTGATTGTTAGGCGGAAGCATTAAAAAACATTCTGTCTCATAGACTATTGTTTCATCAATTTTGTGTTATAATAACATAACTCACCGGAATAGTGAAATCATAATCTTCATCATTTCATCACAAGTCTCGTGCCACATGGTTGCACACACGAACACTGTCACTGAGTCTGTGAAACTAGAACAAGATTTTATGAAGAAATAGAAAAGAAAGTGTACATTCTAGAGGTCTTCACGGGTCTACCTGAACCGAGAAAACACCCGAGACCTGTACAGGTTTGTGTTTGTGTTTTATTGTGGTCAATTGGGTCCGGGTCGGATCAGAGCCTTAGCCTACATATAAGTATAACTGGCACCTACTGGTGGAATAACATTTTTATTAGCAAATGTAATTATTAGGTTTGTCGGGTCCATATAATACCCAATTGTCGGGTCGGTTCTGTAATATCTCAGATCATATCGCGGGTCCAAATAGGGGGTTGAGATCAAAACATTTCAGACTCAATCAGATCTCGGAACGAGTCCGTTAGGGTACAGGTCTGTCGTAAAAAAGAAATTTGGAACCAAATTTAACGGGTCCATTATAGGGTTCAAGTCGGGACGCGAGAAGAGCTCTTGTACATGCACATGCACAATATACTGTACAATTTCCCTCAACACACCCACACGCACACGCGGACACGCACGCACGCACACACACACACACACACTTACAACTTGCGCGTCCCTGTTTTCTTTATCTCAAAGCGTGTGTTGAGCAGCATGGACTGCTCCAGAAAGGCTCCCTCATACATTCTCCTGACAAACAGATGCTCGGTCCTCTGGATACGCTGCAGCTTCAGAGAGCTAATGTAGATGGTGGACAGCAGGAGACCCAGCCACCAAGCCAATGCTGAACCTATAGAACAGTACAATAGAGTGGCTTTAAAACATGATACCATCCAGACTAAATCTATTTAAAGTGATGAACATTTCAGAGAGAGAGAGAGAGAGAGAGAGAAACTTAATGTGCTTCAAAGTGAGTAGAAAAATTAAGAAACAGCTGATTTTGTACATTTGTATGTTCATTGATATAAGGGCAAACGGCAAATGGCATGTCAACACGATCCAGTGTCTTCTTGCAGCAATACACACACAGAACCAAGGTCTTCTTGCAGGCTACACACAGAACCAGGTGAGTTGAAAAACGATTTAAAAGAATCGATAGGTTTGCGTTTGTTTGCGCCTCTGTGTGCGCTCGAGCAGGCCTAATCGTGTCTATCTCTGCATCAGGGCGTATTGTACTGTAGTATTTTTAGACCCAAAGACCAAGGAGATATGATATATCAAAGATTTAAACTCCTATCCACTTCATTGTTAACTTAAAACTTAAAAAATCTGTATCTCGGCTCCTGAGAATTTTTTTTTTCAATGAAAAATCTCTGGCAGCCAACAGCTAAAAATCTGAAATAACTCTGGCAGGAACAGATGGATCTGTAATCTATGTTATCCCCCCCCCACACACACACACACACACACACACACACACACACACACACACACACACACACACACACACACACACACACACACACACACACACACACACACACACACATACACACACACACACACACACACACACACACACACACACACACACTCTTGCTTTGTTTGCTTGTATAATCTGTTTGTCTGATGAGGTTTTTTTCCCTCCCTCCATAGCATTTTGATTGATTGATTGAATATTTTTTGCAAATAGTGTGGTATGATTACAATAGTGCTAAAAGGAAAACACAAAATGTATTCAATTCATACATTTCCATCATGCCCTTTATTGAGTCATCACCACTGGTCATTAATACATGCATAAATAAATGTTTAGTGATCATCATCCATTTTGCCATTCATGGCCTGTTTTAAGGTCCCTTCCTTTCCATTTCCCCAGCTTTGTCTTCATCCTGTCCTACTGGCAAATTCCTTGATTGATTAAAACAACTATGGTTCTCCCCTAGTTTAATGTTCTAAAAATGGCAAGGTTTGTGCAATTTCATGTGGTAATTCTCCTGACAGCACTGCTCTGCACCTTTCTAGAGCAGTTTTATGTAGTTGCAAATCTTTAGATCCATGATTTTAGGAAGTTGAAGAGAGAAAGGTGGCAGCTGTGTAAATGACCGCGTCTCTGGTTGTAGGAAGTCAGTCGATAGCGTTGCTGGTGGTTCATTATGTCAAGTTGGGTTTGTTAGTTTTCAGAATTTTGTAGACCATATGTATTTGAATTCCTTTGCAAATAGTTGCCACTTCAATCTTTAATGTAAACGGGCCTTATGCCACACTGAACTAACCGGACTAAACCAGACTCTTCCATTAGGAGATCAATCGGTGTGCGGACTTCCCTTCTTTTTCTCATGTACGTATTGTTGTCCAGCACCCGACTTACTGTGTTAGGATGTGCATGCTTACCCCTCGTTCCACACTGAACTAACCCCCTTGCTGTTGCTGTATATTTCATAACATGATATACACATTTGAGCCATACTTCATAAAGTAGCCTACAGACAGGGGAGCGTATTCATAGAGGTGGCTGTTGGCCCTGAGCCGGGTGGGGGTACAATTAACATTCTCTTTGTTGTTTACCTGGGAGACAGAAGGTCTCCATCCCCCCTTCCTGCCTTATACAGTTGCAAATCGAATCAGGGACTCAGAGTGTGATCTATTGTTTGTCTGGGTGGGGTCTCACCTTTTGAAGGCTGACCCCCACCCACTTATTCAATGCTATAAAGACCATACTGAAATGTGACTTAGTGTGTGTGCCACTCCAAGCCGTGAGGCTGCAGGAGCTGGCTGTGGGACCTTGGGGTCCAAAGAACGTTTGTACTTTGAAATAAATCGGAAGCAAACTAACCTCACTGACTGGAGTGATGACTCAATTCATTCTACAACCATTCATACACACCACTGGAACAACAAACTAACTACAATATGGCGTTGTTGGCAACTACAAAAGTGCAGTACTGTAGAACCTTTAAGTCTGTGGTTTTCAGATACCACACTGTGTTGTTGCAGGGGCCCTCTTTGTACTGATGTCCCTTGGGGGCTGGGTGATGTGGTACAGTGGGAACATTGAGGGTCTTTCCGCTCGTAAAGAGCGGGGCCACATCGGCAGTGCCATCGACCATCTGGCTCGCACCCTCAGCCGCAAGATCCGCACCCGCCTCCACCGCTGACCCCTGGGGTCAGGAGGCGGTTGAAATCACACAGGTAGGTGGTGATTCTCTTGGAAAGCAGAGTAAATGTGGTGAGAATTAAAAAAATTATAATAATTGTAGGAAAAAAATTCAATTCTGTCTTGGGTTGGGTG
Source organism: Gymnoscopelus braueri (assembly GCF_963280865.1). Taxonomy (NCBI): domain Eukaryota; kingdom Metazoa; phylum Chordata; class Actinopteri; order Myctophiformes; family Myctophidae; genus Gymnoscopelus; species Gymnoscopelus braueri. The sequence goes on from NC_137613.1 coordinate 17,772,210, forward strand.
TAGAGACAGGTGATGGTTTGTAAAGCCTAGAGAAGTGAGGCACTTGGGTGTCACAGATGTAAAGTACCAGTATGTCCGCCACCGCTGAGTCTAGGGGGTTGAATCCACCGCCCCAAAGCACTATACAAACACGATTGACCATGTACAGGGGTGGGAAGCTGGGGGGGAGGATGATCTTTGTGACTGAGCTAGTGCCTGCCTGGGGTGGTGTCTGTCAGCATGGGGTTTTGAACGGGAGGAGTAGGACAGAGGAGCTATCTGGTGGATGCACTGGAAGGTGAGCCAGTAGGGTACAGCAGCAGTGGCAAGTGAAGTCAGAAATGTGTGGGTTAAATGGTGACTAAATTGGTTGATAAAAGGGTTCAAACCAATTGGCTACTCTTGAAAAGAAAAGGCCTGCAAAAGTGGGGAATTTATTTTAAATATGGCTTTGAAAAGTCAAAGTTGATAATGGCCAAAACAAAGGTCTGTGAAAGTAACTTTACTCCTGTCTCAATAAATAAGGAAATCCTAATAGTAGTGTGGAACACCCTGTCACTTTTCTGTAAAAGAAAGATTTTAGATTTTAATATATTATTTATTAGTTATGTGTGTATTATTATTTACTGTTATTCTCTCTGACATTGTTTGCTTGTTTGTTTGTGTTTTAAACAGGCTTTATATCTTCTTTGTGGATGGAATACCATTTCTACAATCCCTGCATTTTCTTAATGAATTCCTTTCATTTAAAAAAATGCTCTACGGGTAACTGGAACTGTCAGTATTAATACAACGTTGGATCAAACTGTTACATCTCTGACATCTGCACTATACTGACAGACGTCTACGTTTCAGCGCTGTTGTTGAGAACCATCTTACTAAGTTGAGGGCTTCGTTCTGATGGAACATAAATGATGGTTAACAGTGTTACAAATTTAAGCATGCCAAACACATTTCAGTTATAAGAGTGCAGTGTTCTGACAGCCATGCTGCTCATGTTTTTATCCTCTTCTTTTATAGTGAATGTTTGTTTTACACATGATTGTAAATGTTATTGAATTGAACGTGTTTCTGTCTTTGTACTGCAGTATGATGTGTTGCTCATGAATGTTGACCAGTTCACCTTGTTTCAGTAAATTGTCATAAATATCTAAATTGCTTGGATCAATCTTTGAAGCCCTCTTGTACTGTGATTTACATTGGAGCTAGTTGGCTGGCCTTCTTATCCAGAGTGGTGTTTTATTACAATAAGTTATATTGTGTCATGTTAGCTGACACAGCAACTTACAAGGAGTGAACAGGTGGGGGCGCCAGTGCTCAAAATATGCTACAACGGCACAGATGAGAGCAGGGGTTCTCAAAATGGGGTCCACTGGGACACCCAGTGGTCCTTGAGATGATTCCAGGGGGTCCCCAGCAAAAATGAGTTCATATTAGCATCAAAATCAATTTAACCACTTTAACCCGATATACATCGGATATAGAAATATATATATATATATATATATATATATATATACATATTGAAAGAATGTGAAACATTTTGACAACACAAATCTTGTATACCATAGGTTTCCCTGGCACAAATTTTTTTTTGGGGGTATTTGGGGTGGAAATGTGATGTCCACAAATGAGACATTCCTCAAAAAGGCTTTTACCTTGTGTGAACTATTCTATTGCACCTACATTTGGTGTGTACTGATACATAAATATGAACATTATTAATTAATAAAAAATTAATTCAAATTATGGCCTGTGAATTAAAACAAATTGTGCATTTCTTTGGGAAAGACATTTTTGATGGTGTATGTCTGCAATGCTAAGTCATAAAAAGAGATCGTGTGTGTGTGTGTGTGTGTGTGTGTGTGTGTGTGTGTGTGTGTGTGTGTGTGTGTGTGTGTGTGTGTGTGTGTGTGTGCGTGTGTGTGTGTGTGTGTGTCTCATTATATCATGTTCAGCAGTTTGACTGTTAAAAAACAAATAGCCACTTGGAAGGCGCTCCATACTGAGTTATTGACACCTGAAACCAGTTTGATTTGTTGATTGTATATCATAATTAAATATAACTAATATTAATAAATAAAATATAGCAAAATCATAGGATATACTAACATTTATATTTGTATCTAATATTACTGCTGAATACTGTAAAATTCAACATTAGCCAATCAGTTCACTCCAAATAGCCTATAATACATGAACCTATCTTTGCATTAATGATGAAATTGGCTAAATCTCTCTCACACTGTTTAGTATAAATCCTTGGTTTCACTTTTAACAACCTCTGTGGGTGAAATCCCCCTAGAAACACATGATGTTCAATATTGTTGCATTTCGATTGGCTAGAAGGTGCTGGCGCTTATCTCGAATACCGAGTTGGAACGACTCATTATAAGGGTTGCCATGTCCGCTTATTATAAGCGACTTTGGGCTTTTTTTCCTGTAAGTTGCTTGTAAATATTGGTTAATGGCGGGTTGCGTTTTTTTGGGCTTGTTTCTTAAAAGTGTAGTTGCTTATTTGGGCTTGTTTCCTAATGTTTTTTTTTTAAATTATTATTATGGTTGAAACCAGTGGTTCTCAAACATTTTGTAAATATTGTGTTCCAATACCTTCCAGGGACCCCTCATATACCAGATTTGTGGATTGTGTTGTTAGAATCATGTTTCAAAAATATTCCACATTTTGCACTTTTTTCCAATACTTTTTTTTAAAATAGCAGATCTACAAGCTCACAACTGAATAGCCAATACGTTTAAAGGTCGAAGGGCTCGTTTCTTTTGGGATTGTTTTCATAGACTTGGTTGCTTGTTTATCTCCCAACACCTGGCAACACCGCTCACTTACACAGTGTACTGTGTAGACACTAGACACTAGACAGCAGACACTGAGCTCAACCTAACGTTCTTCAGACCGATGTCAAGATGAGAGAGTTTGTCATAGGCCTGCTGTTGCTGTTCTTCAATGTCGCATCTCCAGGTAAAGCCAATTCTTAAATTCTTTCATTTAAACTTAAAAAGTGTATTTTACATTACTGTGATTTAGCCTCACTTTACTTCAGCTGGTCTAGACCAGTGGTTCTCAACCTTTTCAGGCCGTAGCGTGACCCCCCAAAATAATCATGAACTCGTTCTCATGCTATTCATCAAAAATGTGGAATGCCCTACCAAAAGGAGTAAAGGAGTGTAAAACCCTACTCACTTTCAAAACTGCCCTAAAGATACACCTTCAGGAGGCTGCAATTCGAAAATGGCCCCTGTCTAAGTCTTAACTAGCCCTGGTTCTGAGCGTTAGTGAGAGGGAACTCACTTGCGCTGAACCAGGGCTAAGTCTTAACCTACCCCCCCTACCCCCCTACCCCCCCTCTTTCATTTTCTTCTTTTGTATATATTTTTTTCACTCTTCATTCCAGTAACTTGTAAGCTGATTGTATGACATTCTGTATAGTAGTGTGTATATCTGTCTCTTATATGTCATCATGATTTGTGTGCATGGGGTTCTCATCTTAAACAAGCTCAGTGCTTAATGAGTCTTCCAGTTTAGTAGACCTTGTATTGTGAATTTGTACTTCCATGTACTGCTATTCTCATGTCTTACTAAATAAAAGTACATCAATCAAACCAAGTTATCATTGAAAGCAAACCGTTGACCTACTTTATTAACACTTTAATTGAGATATTGATTCTTCATCACAATTTTAATCTCACTATTCAGTAAATGCAGAGTGTTCTGTTGTGTCTGACATCAGCATATATTATGTTAGTTTGTGACATCCACCATCCACTGCGTGTGTTGGCCATTGTAATAATATAGGATATTATTGCTGAAGAGCATCACAAGTTAAAAGGTTGACAAGAACAAACAGACAGAGAGACAGAGAAAGACAGATGCACACAGAGACAGGCAAACAGACCGACCTATAGAAAAAAGGTACACTTACAGGTAAAAAGACACAAAGACAAATAGACTGGCAGACAGATGGACAGAGACAGACATGGTTTCCTATAGATTGAATGGAAAACAGAAATGATCTGTTAGAAGTGTTCTCTTGTTTGTAAAGCTAAAGGAATTCCGCGTCATTTATTGTTGTGATTGAATCAAAATTTGTATGTGTAATTAAATAAAGTTATAAAGTTATATTTCCATTTTGTCTTACAGTGTCTCACTCCCTGAAGTACATCAACACTGCATCCTCTAAAGTCCCAAACTTCCCAGCGTTTGTGTCTGTTGGGATGGTTGATGATGTTCAGATGGTTCACTATGACAGCAACACACAGAGAGCAGTTCCCAAACAGGACTGGATGGACCAGGTCACAACAGATTTCCCACAGTACTGGGAGACGGGCACTCAGAATCTCTTTGCTCAGCAGCTTACTAACATCAACAACATAGACGTCGTAAAGCAGCGCATGAACCAAACTGGAGGTACGTTTATGTTCCACTTACTTGCATACTGTTAAAATGATTTTATTCACATTGTTGGAAAGACAATCAATAAGATATCAACTATTTCATAGCTAAAACGTTTGTTTTGACCAGCCAATGTGACCGATAATATTCTAAATAACCAGCCAAATGCTAAATTATATCTGAATATGACAGCTTGAGCCTACTGCTGCACATTGATCCCCATCTTGTTTCACCGCCACAACTCAGTTTTGTGTGTGTGTGTGTGTGTGTGTGTGTGTGTGTGTGTGTGTGTGTGTGTGTGTGTGTGTGTGTGTGTGTGTGTGTGTGTGTGTGTGTTTAATAGGATTTTAATGGTTATAAATCTACATATTGTAATGTTGTTACTTCATATCATAGCCTAATAATAATTGTTATAATACTTTTAATATAAATTGAAAATACTATACATTTTATCGGTCAAGTTGGCCAACAATATTTATATTTAACGACCAATTTATATCTAGTCAGCCAATGGCCGGCATCTACAGTACCGGCTTATGGAAACCTTGGTCAGTAGACTGACTATAGACTAGTGTATATTACTATACTGTACTAGTGTACTGTCTATAGACTAGTGTATATTAGTATACTGTACTAGTGTACTGTCTATAGACTAGTGTATATTAGTATACTGTACTAGTGTGCTGTCTATAGACTAGTGTATATTAGTATACTGTACTAGTGTACTGTCTATAGACTAGTGTATATTAGTATATTGTACTAGTGTGCTGCTGACTATAGACTAGTAGTGTACACAGTGTTTCATCCACTGGTCTCCTAACATAATAAACAAACCTCTAGAAGTTGATGCATTGGCCCCTCCTATTGTCCTGGAAATTAATATATTCTGTATTATATTGCATTCATAAATTTACTCTGAGAGAGTCGAAGGAGTAATTCAGAGCATTCAGTGCGTTCCCATGTGTAAATTCAGATCACTGTGCTCTGGGAGCACACAAGAGCGCACACTTAGACAAACTGTGTCTTCATCACAGTATTGTCTGAGTGTCACGCTGCAAACAAGGAAGTTACGGCGAAATGTCATAGTTGTGTCTTGTTTGGTGAATGAATTTACCAAAAATGTCTGACTGCATTATCTTGCTAGCTTGTTAACCCATTAAGACCTGAAGCCGATTCTAGAAATGTCCTCTAAATCCCAACAGTATTCTGAAAAACATATGTTTCTATATCAGTGGTTCTCAAACTTTTTCATGTCAAGGACCTTCAAAATGATATGTGTTTGACCGCGGACCCCCATCTCAAAATATTTTGTTCCAGGGATCCCCAGAGCAAAGATTCAAGTTAAAAATGTTCGCTTTAAAACATATTGAAAGATTTGCACACATTTTCACGATTTTTCAAAAATAGCAGATCTACAAGCTCGTAGCGCGGCACTCGGTGCCGCGCTATTAGCTTGTATATCTGCTATTTTTGAATAGCCAAAGTGTAAATAAAATAATGCTTTTTTATCTCAAATCAAAAAGTGACACAGATGCATTTAGGTCACATGTAGGTCATATTGACACAAAACCATCATGTTTGATACCTCTAAAATTGTACAAACTTTATTTACTATCATGGCAATAATGTTAGTGTTTGTCATCTTTGGCACTCTGGGTCACCAATTCTCACTCATAAATTACTGTGTGTGTGTGTGTGTGTGTGTGTGTGTGTGTGTGTGTGTGTGTGTGTGTGTGTGTGTGTGTGTGTGTGTGTGTGTGTGTGTGTGTGTGTGTGTGTGTGTGTGTGTGTGTGTGTGTGTGTGTGTGTGTGTGTGTGTGCGCACATTAGTGAGTGTAGTAGATGGATTGTGTTGTTCTCAACACACCAGGTAGTAAAGACAGAATATTAACAACCCACAGTGAACTGTAGCAGGATGTCTGTTGTTTACACTATCTGCCTGTCTGTCTGTCTGTCTGTCTCTCAGGTGTCCACATCGTCCAGTGGATGTATGGTTGTGAGTGGGATGATGAGACTGGAGACATTGATGGTTTCGATCAGACTGGTTTTGATGGAGAGGACTTCATCTCATTGGACCTGAAGAGAGACACATGGGTCGCTGCAAAACCACAGGCTTTCATGACTAAACTGAGATGGGAGCAAAACAAAGCTCGCATGGCAAGCGATAAGCACTACCACACCACTGAGTGCATTGAATGGCTGAAGAAGTATCTCAACTATGGGAAGAAGACTCTGCAGAGAACAGGTACAACAACATTATATGATGGAGTTATTCTTAGATAAATATGTTAACATGTAGTAACATTACTATGAGAAGAACAGAGAACAGTTACAACACGAGGTGATGGAGTTGTACTTAACCCATTAAAACCGAGAAAGCATCATCTGTGTCATTTTAGATTTTAGCTATAGTATATATATAGCAACATAGGTTTTTCAGAAAACTCGTAGGATTTAGAACAGTGGTTCTCAAAAATAGCAGATGTGCAAAACAAATCCTCTCTTCTGGGGGTCCCTGGCACAAAACATTTATCATTTTACATACATACAATACATATCATTTTGGGGGTCCTTGGCACGAAATAGAACTTCTGATTTAGAAGGCATTTGTAATCAGCCTCAGGATTTAGACCTGGTAAGCCTCTACGTTGTTAAACCTTTCAATCCGGGAAAGCATCTGTGTCATTTTAGTTTTTGCTATTAGATATACAGTAGCTACATGATTTTTATTTATGTTTTACATTCTTTAAAACAAAATGTAAGCTTCTCAGACGGTTAGGATTTAGAAGGCGTTTTTAGAATCGTCCTCAGGTCTAAATGGGTTAACATGAAGAGAGAAGGTCTCCACGACAAGACAAGTCTGTGTCTCTGTCTGTCTGTCATTCTGACCAACACCCCTACATTGTCTTTTTGTTATTTTCTCTCTCTCTCTCCTGTCTTTGTTTCTAACCCCCTCTCTCTGTTTCTTTCTGATTTTTCATCCCTGATTTTCTCTTTTTCTCACTGTCCATTCTCTTACTATAGTAGATTTTTCTTATGTCTCTCATTTAATTTGTTCAAATATTTCATTGTTATGAAATACAACAGCTCAATAAATCCAAGCAAAGTCAACAAATCCACATTCAAATACAAACAACCCCTATAATATATTCTCTCTCTCTCTCTCTCTCTCTCTCTCTCTCTCTCTCTCTCTCTCTCTCTCTCTCTCTCTCTCTCTCTCTCTCTCTCTCTCTCTCTCTCTCTCTCTCTCTCTCTCTCTCTCTCTCTCTCTCTCTCTCTCTCTCTCTCTCAGAGCTTCCCTCTGTATCTTTCCTCCAGAAGACTCCAGCCTCTCCAGTGAGGTGTCACGCTACAGGTTTCTACCCAGGCAGAGCCATGATGTCCTGGACTAAAGATGGAGAGGAGCGCCAGGAGAACGGTGACTACGGAGAGCGCCCCAACCATGATGGAACCTTCCAGATGAGCGTTGACCTGGACCTGACCTCAGTCAAACATGAAGACTGGAAGCAGTACGACTGTGTGTTTGAGCTCTATGGGGTCAAAGAGGTCTTCAAGTACACACTGGACCGAGAGCTGATCAAGACCAACTGGGGTAAGACTGTTATTATAGGACTAAAGGAGGAATGGATGTGCTGACAAGAAGTTACATCAAATCATTATTAACCTGACTCTGTCATATGCATTATGAATTGTGGGTAAAGCCAGACACCAATACATCTATGACTCATATAAGTTTAAACCAAGTTTCTACAGCCGATCAAAGAGGTCACTGGCTGGATCACATGACTATAATCTTTAAAACCCAATCACAGATGTCAAATAGACTAGACCAGAGTGAGTCCCCTACTGAACACAGTGATTTAAATGACTCTACCCATAGACAGACAGACAGACAGACAGACAGACAGACAGACAGACAGACAGACAGACAGACAGACAGACAGATAGATAGATATTTCCTCTATTTCATTTCTGTTTTCTGCAGTGGTGGAAAAAGTACTCACATGTTTTACTTAAGTAAAAGTATCAGTAAGTTGTAGATCGAATATTTTCAAATAGCCAAAGTATATAGGGAAGAATTGGTTAATGCGTGTTTTGTAATAATAATAAAGATCTACAAAGTAACTAGTAACTAAAGTTTTGGTAGTGGAGTAGAAGTAAAAGTACTGAAAATGTAAAATATTCCAGTCAAGTAAAGATTCCTCAAATTTGTACTTGGTGCTTTTTGAGTACATGTACTTAGTTACTTTACACCACTGGTTTTCTGTTTTTTATTGCTCCAGTTAAACCCAAAGACAACATGACCGTCATCATCATCGCTGTGGTGGTTCTGGTTGTCATCGCCATCTTCGTTGGCCTCGGAGTTGTCGTGTACAAGAAGAAGACAGGTGAGGCAGTAGAATGATGTACATTTTGGTTTCTCAAATGATATAATTTCATTCATACTGAGCTAACCACTGTGATATCTCTTTACCTCTTTATTTCAGCTTCACCTCCTCCCACTCCATCTCGTAAGTAGCACTTTATTTTTTACTTCACATTCATCTGGTCTGATAATCCACTAACCCCAAAGTACATTCAACATTACTGACACAAACAATTGCATTAAGGAGTAAAGATTATCCTTAAATTGAACGTCAGAGCAAATAAAAACGTCAATGTAACGTCTCTGTTTGGGTGCCGGAGATAATTGTCACCATATTTTCATATTAGTCAAAGTGCATAAAGTCAGCCTAACATTTAATCATGCTGTCAGTTATAGTTGACATGTAGGCTCTATGTAAACTTACCACCGTAGGAACAGTGGTTACATACAGTATAGGGTGACTGTCATAGCTGGCTCTTGCCATGACAAATAATGGGGAAGGGAAACCAAGGTAAAGATATAACAAATGCAGTTTATTAAATAATTCCTAACAAAATGCAGCCAAAGCATAACAGGATGTGGAAGCAAAACATGATAAGGCTAATGATCCAATGTGGTGTGGAGTCAATCAGTAGTGTGTGTCAATGTAAACATTAGTGGAATATAGTACTGCAAGGTGTGTGGATGGAAAGTACAGTCAAAACCTTAAGTAACAAAGACGCATGGGGAATGAATAGAGGCTGGTGGAAGACAGCAGGTATGTATTCCCTGGATTTCTCTCCCTGAAATGGCAGTACTGCCATTTTATAGGCTCCTGAAGACACCGGCCCAGGTGCTCTCCAATGAGCCATTATAGCAGGAATGCAGGTTGCCCCACCCTGCTCACCTAGGAAGATGATTAGTAGCCAGGCAGCAGCTCTATACAAGGGAGTGGGGCATCACAATGACTGATTGACAACATCAGCCTCAGCTCAGTGTTTCATTCAGACAGGCAATGCATTTGTTCATGTTTTCTGATTGATTAGGTGATTGAACGTCTATGCAGCCACTGAAAACAACTATTATTATTTTAATTCTGTAGTGAATGTTGAAAACTGGGACATATTAGTGTTTTATTTAATTTCAAGTGAACCTGTAACCACGCCAAGGGGGTGCCACAGCAGATATACAAGCTCATAGCGCGGCTCTCGGTGCCACGCTATGAGCTTGTAGATCTGCTGTGGCACCCCCTTGGCGTGCCGTGAGGTTGTCACATGGTTACAGGTTCACTCAATTAAATAAAACCGTGTTTACATACATAAACATACGTTTTAGAGATATTTGTTGGGACTTGGGACACGCAGCTTGAAATCGGGACAATCCCGGCCAAACCGGGGCGTCTGTCACCCTAGTTACATAACCACAACATAACCGTGTGTGTGTGTGTGTATGCATGTGTCATACAGTAGGTGTTTAAACAAATAACAATACACCCCTGTTGATGGCGTATCCTAACTATGTATTTCTTACATTACAGATTCTGAGGTCATGATGAAACTGAATCCAGAGACACCTTCTTGCACATAGTAAGTCACTTTAATATTAGGTAGTGGTTCTCTCTTGTCTCAGGGGTTTCTATTCTAGGTAGTTCATTGCATGCACTCAGTGGACCATGTCGAAATCTACAATGAAAGCCAGCTGTACTATGAGACTCCAGGACGAGAGCTTAGAAATATTATAAGTTGGGCGACCCGATAGCCGAATGGTTTGGGCACATTATACCACAAAATGCCCTCTTCAGCATTCCCCTGGTTAAACTCCTGACTGACCAGACTGTTTGCTGTGTGTCATTCTGCACTCTGTCTGCCTTTCCTGTCTCTTTCTCACTGTCGTTATTGAAATAAAGGAGGTATGGTATAATTACAAGCAGCATTATTTAGATGTAATGATCACCTCATCCATTTGTTGTAATTTTATTGATTAACGGTTTAATTTGAGGTTTCCTGTGTTTTCAGGAAACCTCAATATTTAACAGTAACAGCTTTTACAACAAGTTAAACTGTTTAAATTAATCAAATGATGATATTTTTAACAGAATGTATATCCCCCCACCCCAAACTGATGTATATAATGTTGAAATGTAAGTGATTTTTTTAATGATCAGTTGATCAGTATTTTTGTTTTCTCTGTGTTAATTCTTGTCATTTTAGGTTTGCAGACAGATGCACTGGAGCAAGTAGAGACGTTCTCACCATCTCTCTCTCTCTCTATGAATGCTGTGAGAAGTGGGTTATAAACCATTCATTCAACCATTTATAAACAAGGGTCAGTAATCCATTACAGTTGCAGATAAAACATAATTACATTATTCATACTTTCAAAATAAAGGCAATCATTTGTGAGTTATATTATAGACAACCACAATGCTTTTCAGTGTATTGTCAATTAGAATAAACTCACATTTAATGTCATATGATTGGTTGAAGATGATAATCACAATCATCGAGTTGGGCTATTTTTTGTCATTAAAGTGTTTTGTAGGTATTCAGTCATGGATTACTTAAAGTCACCCTTTTAATCTAGATTTTTAAGCTTTCTATAAATCCTTTATGAATACTAATTGGGCTTACAAGCCATGTCTAATAATTCCTTATAATTTTTTTTAAAGATGTCCACTTTACACCTTTACACAAAGCAGTTTATATCCTCAAAGAGAAGGATAGAATAGATGATGTTTTTGTGTCATTATGACGTTATGGGCCAAAATGCTGACACGAAAATAAAACTGTAATTCATTCATTCATTCATTGTACACATACATACACACTTATACATGTACACTTTTGTTTACACACTGTAACACATATGCACATCAACATAGAACATGTACATACAAGCATGTATGCTCACACATACACAATACTTATTTGGACAAAAAAAGAATGTGAGTTCAACATTGATTTCCCCATGATGTAAATAATTGAATTTTATTTTCCTATTGCGTTTTCACTGTGTGTTTTTAAACTTTTGTCTTTAAAAAAGAAAAAAAACTTTAATTGATTGGTTATGAGGGGATGTGTTTGATCTCTTTTAAGTTTTTTGTACATATTGAAAATAATGAAGAATGCTTCAAATATGTTAAAGACTTAGATACGTGTCTACTAAATGAAGGCCAGATGATTTTCATTGTTGTTGCATTCATTTATAGGCCTACTGCTAATCTCATTTTTAATAAAGACCCAAATACTCTTAACAGTCTGCCTCTTTCTTTTAGAATCATAAATAAATAGCCGTGATTGTGTCAAATATGGATATTGTCAGAGTAGTCAGTATGACCATATACACTTTAGAAAATGTATCATTGTTTTGAAACAATTCATCTAAATGTTATCATTATTGTTAAATTGTTAAACATTAAGACAGCACTATATAACCTTTTTAATGGATAAAATGTAATTTTGTCCAATCTGTATGGTAGAGTATGGTAATACAATATAACTTATACTATTGGAGTGGTTGTATTGTGTCTCCCTGCTCTTCTATTGAGACATTTAGATTGTGTCAAAGGTCATGTCTCACCTAGACACAGGATCTGACAAAATAATTTACATGATGGTTCAGCACTAGTGCAGGAAACCGGCTTCAAATCTGGGGTAGAAGAGGAAAGTTACATAGTGCCAAATTCACATTTTTCTTTGTTAAGCATCATAGGGACTACTGTATCCTTTAATTCAGGGTGAGATATGTGTTTTTTATCTTTGGTTAAACCTTCTGATGTGTTAGACACTTTGTCTGGTGACTGGTCATAACTTTTGAAGTTCTATTATGTTCTATAAATAACATTCACATCACAACAGAATTGAAGTGGATGATCAAGTTGGAAATCACTTGGCACTGTGTTGGATAAATGAAGACAGTAGATTAATTACTTTAAAGTATCATGTTATCTTTATATACACTCTCAAACTCATAATCTCTAATCTCCATGTAAGAAACTATAGTTATCAGCTGCATATATCATTTATAATGTGAACAGAGGTAGGATGGTCTACACTTCACTACACATCAAATTAACCGTCACCTGCTCGCCTTAAAATATCCTAGTTTGTAAACCTGCGTGTGAACAAACAAGGTCTCTAGGATTCAGCAGACGTGGTGAATGTCTTGTCTCTCCATGTGGGCTGAATGTGAACCGCTCCCTTTAGACCGAACATTCTGCCAACCAGAAAGTGAAACCAAACACACTCTTTTATCATGTTAGATTTAACAAAAAAAACTCCACCTCATGCATCTTGTTATTCATCTTATGTCCTTTCCATTATGCATTCAGATGTGTCACCTGTGTTCATGTGGTATATTTTATGTGTGTGTGTGTCCACAAGGAGCACAGCACAGGAATAATCTAGGCCTACTTGATCTTATTATATTCTAATAATATTTTATTATGGATATTCTAATAGTGTCCATCCATAATTAATGAATGTCATTCATTAAGATCTATTCAACTTCACGTGTCTTTTGTCTCCTGTATTCCCCTGGCCTAAATAAAAACCTGCCACACTGAATCCTTCCTGGCAACAAATGATGTCACAGAAGTTCAATTTTATTAGATCTCCACTAGCCAGGTCGAAGGCCAGGGATGTTTTTTGCCTGTGTGTGTGTGTGTGTGTGTGTGTGTGTGTGTGTGTGTGTGTGTGTGTGTGTGTGTGTGTGTGTGTGTGTGTGTGTGTGTGTGTGTGTGTGTGTGTGTGTGTGTGTGTGTGCGCGTGCATGTGTGTGCCTCCTATTTCATACTGATACAGCTAATAATCACTGATACTGTTGAATATGACTACTTGCCTTGCTATTATAGTGGTCCCTGTTTTTAGACGTTTGGGGGTCTGTCCTCCATCAAGAAGAGCCTAAACAGTGTTTCTATAAGAACACAAGTTGAGAGGAGGGAAGGAGAGTGATAGTGATAATAGATGTCTGCACAAAACTAAACAGAGTTTAAGAAAGTGCACAAATAGGCATATTCTACCTTAAACCGTAGTTGTGTTGTGTAACTTGACTTCAAATCTAAAAGATAACACTTTGGCTTGTTATCCTGTTCAACGCTGAACAACAGTATCCATTTCATTTTACATGTTTTCTCGTTACTATGCTGAATATTGATGATAAATGTAATAAATAAAGCCATACCTTGATGCGTTGTCGAAATTAAATCCCAAAGGTGGGGTGTCATGCAGAACATAACACCACATCTTCACCTCACTTGAGTGTGCACAGCATCTAACAGTGCACTGTTTTTTATTTGACTGTATTTCATTCTTATACTTTCTTTCTTCAAGAGTTATGAGTTCAGACAATATGGCTTGATTGGATTTGTATTGTTCCACGGCAACAGTGGAAAGCCCCTATCCAACAATAGCTTTTTATTGATGTTTTTTGGCACTTTTCCTGGTTGATATGCAATGATAAAGGTGCTGCTATGGTTGACAGTCAGCACCATGGGAAATCACCACCACCACCACCTATCGACAACTTTAAGGGTTGGATGAGGCAACATCATGGTTGGTTATTTGTCAACACGTCTACTGTCTGCAACGAAATGGCACCCAAAGAATCTAAATCCATGCTGTCGACAAAGCCAACAGGCCAAGCTGTGATGCAAAATGGCGGGAAGTGACGTTTCATCTGAATTGCTTACCAATAAAAAGAAAAGACAAAGGACGTTGCATTTGACACAGTGGACCACAACGTCCTGCTCTGGCGTTTGCAGCACCTAGTGGGTATCTGTGGCACTGCGCTAGGGTGGTTCAGGTCCTACCTGACAGGCAGAACCATGTCTGTCAGCGCCGCTGGCTCAGAATCCTCCCCGGCTCCGTTGTCCTATGGTGTTCCACAGGGCTCAATTTTAGCTCCGGTGCTCTTCTCTTTATATCTCCTGCCGCTAGGGTCCATCCTCAGGAAACATGGCATTTTATTCCATTTTTATGCTGATGACAGCCAGATCTACGTCCCCCTGAAGAAGAAAGACGCTGCTCCTAAAGCTCTTCTCTCTTGCCTGGACGACATTAAAGCCTGGATGGCCCTAAGCTTTCTAAGCTTTAACGAAAAGAAAACTGAGGTGGTGGTGTTTGCCCCAAATGGTTCTTGTAACCCCCCTCCATTTGATCTAGGCCCCCTGGCTCAGTTTGTGAAGCCAACAGTCTCCAACCTGGGTTTTAAAATGGACAACGAGTTTAAGTTAGATCGCCAAATTAGTTCAGTGGTGAAGTCTAGCTTTTTTCACTTGAGACAGCTGGCCAAAGTAAAACCCTTTTTAACCACACAGCACTTTGAGACAGTAATCCATGCATTTATTACTTCTCGGCTGGATTACTGTAACGCCCTCTATCTTGGAGCCAGTCAATCTTCCCTTGCACGCCTCCAGTTAATACAGAATGCTGCTGCCCGTCTTCTAACTGGCACGCGCAAGAGAGAGCATATAACTCCCATCCTCGCCTCTCTCCACTGGTTGCCCGTGCACTTTAGAATCCAGTTCAAGGTTCTGCTTTTGACCTTTAAATCATTAAGTGGTCTCGCCCCCCCATACCTCTCTGAGCTCCTCCACCCCTACTCTCCTGCCCGCTCCCTCAGGTCAGCTGACCAGATGCTGCTGGAGGTTCCGAGGGCGAAGCGGAAGCTTAGAGGGGACAGAGCTTTTTCGGTCGCGGCCCCCAAGCTCTGGAACGACCTTCCCCTGCAGATTAGGCAAGCCCCTTCTCTGGCCATTTTTAAATCCTCTCTTAAAACGCACTTTTATTCTTTGGCTTTTAACATAGCATGAGACCTCTGACCCTGTGCTGCCCCCCCCTCAGTTTTTCTTGTTTTGTGTGTTGTCATTGTATACTGTGTTTTTAGCTACTGTTTTACTTATTACCTATGCACTGTACAGCACTTTGTGGCAGCTGTGGTTGTTTGAAATGTGCTCTATAAATAAAGTTGAGTTGAGTTGAGTTGAGTTATTATTGCACTGTAGTAATAGCAGTAAATAATAGCAGATATACAGGATCATAGCGCGGCACCGAGTGCTTGTAGATCTGCTATATTTTTTTAAATCGCAGCACTTGTGCCGTGCTATCAGCTTGTAGATCTGGTATTTTTGAATAGCCCAAAGAAATCTAAAAATGACACAGATGCGTTCCCCGGAATGAATGGGTTAATAGTTAATACCCAACATGAAAGACTAAAGTATCAAACTCCTCCCAGTCTATTTATTTCTGCATGTGAAGTTTGGTAAAACAGCACCACAACAATGTACCAGTTGTCAGCAACACACATAAGATCATACCATACTGACACACTGGAAAACCCCTTCTCTGCTTTCTTTCACTTTCATTTAATCTGTCTTGTAGTTCAGCTCTTGACTCAGCCAAGCTACGGCCAAGTGAATGCAACAACTGTGGGTCTGATACAACGCATTTCATTACATTTTAGGCATTTAGCTGACACTGTCTTCCAAAGGACTTATGCTGGGGTTACTGGTGTACTGGACACACATGGCTTTTTATGGAGATATCAACACATCAGGATCAACTATGCAATATTGTTTTTAATACAAATTGTAAGACAGTACACACTATGTACCACAGATCTTCTCCTCTGGCAGGGCACTTTAAGACATCCCAAGGTTGAACAATATTTATATTTTCTACTTGCAGGTAAAATGCATGCAAATCATTTCTTAAAAAATGAAAGAGGTCCTTTCTATAGATACATTTATATGTATTTACTGACGTCCTGTTGTACAGTATTTAACATTCTACTTTACGTGTTACAAAATCACAATATGGCAAATGACAACCTACTGTACAGTGAACAGAATGCCTAGTAATGAATCAGAACAAAAGTAATGAAGCGCAGAGCATGTAAAGGCTTAATAGGCCTATGTGCTAATTAAGGGGGGGACCTGGCCCCCGCTTCCAGCACATATTAGTCCTATCAGTCTTATGTATGGGTATCTGCCTGCAGATACATACAGTAGGGCTGCCTGCAGATACATTTTATACATGGGCTGTAGCTACCATGTATAAAATGTATTCCTACATCATTAAATCTACAGAAACTGGATTGTTTATAGGGAGGAATGAATTACATCCAGTATTTGTATAATACTGTACGTAAACTTAGTTAAATAGCATAATTATTTAAATTGCCTAAATAGTTTGAGTGCAGTGTTAATATTATTGCATGAGTTTGTGTGATGTATCGCAATTTGTATTCAGCATCACAATGCTGAATAGTGGTGGTGTTTTACACCCCAACGGAAACAAGTCCGCAAGGACTTTTTTGGTCGGACCTTTTAGACAAAAGTATTATAAATGTAACTGTGTTGTTTTACATTCTTTTGCCTAATAACATTTTTAATCAAACCTTGTGAATAGAGCAGAGCTGAAACTCAGTGAAACGTTTTAAATGTACAACCAAGTGAAATAGAAATGGCCTGCATAGTGTACACAGCATAACCTGTTTGATTTGTGAAACCTGCATCATATCAAATAAACACATGGTATCCAAAATGAGAATGGTGAGAGGTCAAGTATGAGGACAAACTCTGAGTTTAGGCAGTGGTCAAAGTAAGTAACTAAGTACATTTACTCAAGTACTGCACTTGAGTAACATTTTCCAAATATTTTGTTTTTCAACTTTTGGGGAAAAATAGCCAATTTAACACCGAGGGGCCTTTTCTTCCTTGGTGCCCACCTATCCTGTTACCATTAGGCCTAGGCTAGGCCTACATTATGTCAAACTCGCTGAATCTGCAGTTTCTAAATATAAAAACTCCTGTCTCTATTGTAAATAGGCTACACTCAGTGGTGGAAAAAGTAGCTTACTCAAATGTTTTACTTACTTAAGTAAAAGTATCAATACTGCAATGTAGAAATAGTCTGTTAGTGGTGTAGAAGTAAAAGTACAGAACATTGGAAATACTTCGGTACAGAACATTGGAAATACTTCAGTAAAGTAAAAATGTTCTCAAAATTGTACTTAGTTACTTCACCACTGGCTACACTACACAACACACACGCTGGGGGATCAAACGAAAAAGTCACGGTTTTGAGAGGTGTGGGGGGGGGGGGGGGGGAAACCACGTGATTTCTTGTAATCTATGGTTAGGCATAAACGAAAGTTAGGAAACCTTCATCAACGCTCCTGGCACGATAGACTGTATGGGCACAATATGGTCTTTGCTGCCATCCAGTGGTAGAAATAAGACATGAACGTGCTATGGAACTGTATCCAAATGTTGAGTATCTGTACTTTTTAGTGTATTGTCCCCCCCCCTCCCCCCAATTTCTTTTTGATTACTACTCGTGGTGTATATGATGTTTTTGCATTGTATATTTGTTTGTCATAAAACATTTTGATGAATTGAATACACAGGACCCGAATGGAAACAAGCCATAGTGCTTTCTTGGGTTTTAATCCTTTTAGTAGACCTTGTATTTAATTTGTTTTACTTTTTTTTTATTGCAAACTGTTAATAAAGTATTTAATCAATCAATCAATCAATCAATCAATCAATCAATCATCTAATCAACTAGTTTGACCAGACTGAATTCTCACAGGTCACCACTTGAGATGGACATTAGTACAGTGTAATTCCCAACAAATTACAATCTGCAGCACTGCAAGTACTCTTCTTTTCACCTTTAATGAACTGAGTGGGCATCATTATCTCAAAATGTCCAATGGCTGTGGTTCGTTGGGAATTAATATTCTTTATTGAGTTGTTGACTTTGTCTCTTTTTATTGAGTTTTACAGTGGTGTTTCAATTGTACTCAGACTCGATGTGTTAATGGTCCTTTCATAAGATGATGACCTGTATGCCGAAATATAAATGGCCCACACAAATAGTTTATATGATAATATTTTATAATACAATAGGCAAGAGAGTGCATGAGGGTGGTTTCATCAACCCCTAAAGTGTATATGTCAAAGACCTTCTTTCTTCTACATGCATTGCTGACAACAGCTGATATACGTATATGTTTTTCTCCTTTCCACTGTACTACGTTGCATAGAGGTGACCACCTCCTCCTTATAGTATATAAGTTTAAGTTATATTCAAAGTAAGCACAAAGACATTGGAAACGTAGTGGCCTCCACTGACCTTGCACTTACTGTACCAAATATAAAAAGTACATATGAGCTATATAAATGTATATGCAGTTTTACAAAATCACATTATCTATGCACAACAAACAAAACAAATGTATTTATATCTTTGGATCCTTCCTCAGAATATGCAGCAATGATAAATACAAAAAATTGAATGCTGGAGTGAATTGCTCCTTTAAAAAGAAGATAATTTGTTACAGTAATCAGGTGATGAGACAGACATTTCTCAATATACTTTGATTTGGACATTTCTAGACAAGAAGAAAGAAGAAGAAGAAGAAAAAGAAAAGAAAAGACAGAAAATCAAATAAAAACACTTGTTGTTGTGGAGGAGCCTGACAGACAGAGGCTAGACCTGTTTGGGGGACCTCCTTGGCATGGAAAAGTTTGGGAACCCCTGGTTTACACACAAGGAAAGTCAAGGCTACAGGATCACACAGGATAGGGATGTGATCATCAGAGAGCCTTTCTGTTACAGAAGTCACAACTAAACCTCGCTCCTATAGCAAAGGTTTGCTGTGTGTGATCTTCATTTGATTATGATTGATGACGCCATGCTCGATCCATCATGGGACCCACTGTAGTGGCTTGAGAGTGACATGTCAGTGGTGGCTTCGTAAAAGTCAGAGTCCGGGATCTACGAAAAAGGAGATAAACAATGTACATCACCAAGTGGCAAGTGCTTTACAGAACAAAACACAATTTAAAACTAACAGACATTCTAAATTAACAAATTAATAAGACAGAATTAACCTAAAAATCTTTTTTAAGAGGACAAAGTTAGTCAAACAGCCTAGAAAGAAAGGATCTACTGTCCATTCTTGTGTTAGTAGCTTGTACTGTACTTGTGTTGAATCTTTCTTGAATAAATTACGTGACTAAAGAGCAGAAAATATCTGTGCCATCTTTTGTCAATCATCAAAAGTAAAATTCACAAAGCCGCTGGACTTCAGAACATATTTCTACCTGAAACGCTATTGTATAGTTTTAGGAATGATACCTCAGATAGTGATACATCCTCAAGGTCAGATTCCAGGATCTTAGATTTCAGGATCTTAGATTTCAGGATCTTAGAAAGAGTTGGATGGACCTGGATCAAACAGAATTAGCAAATTATTCATTGAAATAGTCAAAGATTACACCGATGGTTGACGCTTTCCCCCAAAAGGCAATACGATAACTGCCAATTTGGTACTCTAGCACAGTGGTTCCCAAAACTTTTAGCTCAAGAACCAAAAGAGAAATGAGACGTTTTCCCGGGTCCCCAACTAGTGAAAATAGTAGATCTACAAGCTCACAACGCGTCGCTTCACGCTGCGTTGTGAGCTTGTAGATCCGCTATTTTCACAACTTCTTAAACGTTTTTACACTTATTTATGGAAATTATTTGATTATTCCATTTTATTTATGTAGCCTAGTGCTTTTGGAAAATGTTGTAATTGTTTTTAATTGATGAAAACTTGATTTTTTTGTTCCATCCACCTGTTACTTCAGAAAATCAAAGTCTAACAATAAACAGTAACAGGGATATTTGACAATGGTTTGAATACTACTTGTTGCCATTGAGTGTAGTAGTTGCAGTAGTTTACCTCATTGTCTGGTGGTAAATATACCAGATGTTGTTTAGCTTGTTTTCTCGACTTGGACTCAGTGTCCTCAAAGGCCACATAATGGATCAGTGTGTATAATCTGGACAGACAAGAAACAGACAATTCAATAAAAAAATGTTTTTAAAAAAAAGTATGGATTTCAAGGGCATAAAACATTGGTAAAACATTACATTTCTAGATGGACCACAATGGAAACAAGCCTCCTGGGGCTTTTGTGTTATCCTTTGACTGTACTATCTGTATAGTTAATAAACATGTTAATAAAGTATTCAATCAATCAAAAGATCATTCAAGAGAGGGCAACAGATCATCGCAAATCATGTGAAATAAAAGTATACTTCTGCCTGGTATAATATAGCAGTCTCGTAAACAATAAATAAGTTTTACATATTTTGAAAATCTGTGTTTGTAACAGATGCAGTGTGTGGTCACTGGTGAAAAAGACAATTTATAACACGTGACAACAATCGTGTTGATATGATTACTAAAACATGTTGACAGGACATTTTCGTCAGTTGGAAATACATTAGTTTTGTTGCAAAGCACAAACCTATGGTGCTACTGAGGTGAGAGAACAGTGTGGTTACAATGACTAGTCGATGTGTGTGGTGGCTGTGTCATTTTCTCCTTCAAAGTATTTAAATAATAAAAATACAAATAAATGCTACGTCTTTTTTGGTTCATTCCATTTAACGCCTTTAATTGATGATGCTGTGTGTTTAATTGTTGCCAATAAAGTCGCAAAGAAGGTCAAGTTAATTGGGCAAATTCTGATTCTGGATTGATGGATGGATGGAATTTATTTGGTATAAACTTTATACAAGTAAAATACAATATAAATCATACCAAGGATAACACTGTGTTTGAATGTGGTCCTCAGGTGGAAATGGCATATACTGTATTGACGGTGGATGTATATTCTGTACTGAGCCCAATCTTTCAATTTCCTTATGACATTTTATGAGGTGTGATAATTTCACACTGAATCAGAACATAATTACTGAGAGCGAAACAAAGAAACGTGTCTGATCCAGTGAAGCAGAGGTGCTCACCTGTGATAGAACATGGTCAAGAACTGAATAGCGATCAACAAGGCAAAGCTGAAGAGAGACATGAATGCAACCGGGTCGATGTGCATGTACTCCCCGGTGCGTTCCAGAGTCTGGTTAAGCTTAGGGATGGGAACCTTCAGGTTGATGAACTGGAGGATAAATGCTGCCACCAGCCACAAGGAGTTGGTGAAAAAGAACACAAAAGACACCTGCATGACAGAAAAATAAGATTACATTCTTATGCTTGTGGCCACAGACCAGCCAATATAGTCTATTATTAATGAGATTTCACTCTACAGTGGGGACATGGTCAGGGTTCCATTTGTTTAAAAAAAAGAAAAAAAGAAAGGGGGATTGTTGCAGCTCTAATCTCAGAAATAATCCACAATCCTTTAAATACTGTATATAAAATTATTAATCAGTGTACATTGTGGTGCACAATGTACACTGAATATCATCCACAATTTCTGGATGTGATAATGCAAAAGGTTTCCATAAATATGTTTCAAGTTGCTTCATTTTGGGACATTTTAATACCTTGTTCCTGAGTTCTCTGAGGCTGTTGTTGATCTTCGTCTGTTTGTCTTTGTCCTCTGCCAGTGGTTCAAGATACTTCTTCTGTAGTTCCTTCCAAAACTCCTCCTCGTCCTGTGGAGAAACACAAAGCAACTCTTAAATGAGGTGCAACACCTACGTATACTGTAGGCCTACTGTACTGTCAGGTGTCCACCGTGGCGCATCTGGCTTTGTCGAGCGTCTATTCGAACACAATTGGCCCGTGTTCGGGGGAGAGAAGCCGGGCAGGGCGGGTGATATCATTGCACGTATTCCTACGGGCTGGGGCGGCACCTGTTAGCATGGAGTGTTGGGCGGGAGGAGTAGGACGAAGGCTCTACGTCCTCTCGGTGGGGGCTCCTCACAGGCAGGTGAGTCAGTAGGATACAACACCAGTGAACACACACACGTGTGTATGGGGAGGACTTAATTGGCATAATGACTATATTGGGGAGAAAAAAGGAGGTAAAAAAAAGAAAAAGAACTAGAAAAAGTGCTCCTCGGAGCACAAGTCTCCGCCAGGTCAGCTATGTTATTGTGGCCTCCTGGTGGCGCTATAATAGGCCAATGTGAAAAGGGTGACATTTGCTCCTCAACATAGTGTGAATGTGCGTGCAGTTTGACCACAATCGGACACTGCGTTCATGATTTGCGGCATTTTGTTCAAAACAAGCCACAACTGCAAACTTTAGTTGTCAATCTTAGTCAATCAGTAATGGAATATGAAAAATCAAACACACCGTCTTGATCACATGACTATAGAGATCATGTGTACCGATTTGCGTGAAATTTGGATAAAATCGGAATGAGTAATATAAAAAAATGTGTTTTACATAAGTCCGCCCTCTGGTGGCGCTATAAAAGGCAGATGTGAAAAATGCAGGGCAAAGATTGACCTTGACCTCTAGGGAGTGCGCTTACAAAGTCTTACACAGATCGGTGCAGTTATAGGTAAAAACACGAATCGGCCTGTTATAGCGCCACCATGAGGCTGATTTGAAAATTTTCAAGTGGCATTTCTTCCTCGGCATAGTGGAAATATGCATGCAAAATTTCAAGGAAATTGCACGCTGTGTTTATGATTAGAGGCATTTTGTTCAAAACTGAGCATTCCTACAAACTTTGGAAGCCATTTTTAGCCAATCAGGATGGAATATGTAAAAATCGGAAAGAATAGTTTTGTTTAATGACTATAGAGATACTGTGTACCGATTTGCGGGATCTTTGGACAAAATCTGTAGGAGTACTGTCAAAAAATATGTTTTGCACAAATCGGCCTCCTGGTGGAGCTAAAAAAGGCCCATGTGAAAAGTTTGGGGCAGAGGTTCTGCTGTGGCATCCAGGGAGTTTGTGTCCACAGTTTCACTGCGAGCAAGCCAACGGTGCCGGAGATTAGCTGTCCACAGACAGAATGACGGACGGACACACGGACGGATGGACGGACGGACGGACAGGGGGCAAAACATACTCTCTCGTCATGCCTTTCGGCCTGGCGGAGACAATGAAAATGGTCCACTCACTGCGTCAAGTGTATGTTCATGTAGGGACATCTCATCAGACATGGTCTGTAACTGCATGATCCAGTCTGTGGTCAAAGTCAAAGAGGGAGAAACAAGAGTGTAAATTAATTATTATTAGTTATATTTCATCATTGATATCTGAAGACCTTTTATGGTGTCAACATCTATGACAAATTCAATGTGATTCTTCTAAGCAAGTAGAGGGAATATCTGTGGTCTTACCTTGATGAACACGTGTCGAAGGAGGATCTTCTTCCCTGAGGCGAAAACATATTAAAGTATTATTTTTATTATATTATGATATCGCTCTTACAGTATCACTGTCATCCATGACTCTAATCAATACAACCTATAGTCCTGTTATAGGCTGTTACTGTACGTGCACATTGCAGATAATTTGTATTCCTTCTAGCTGTTATTTATTTGTATTTATAGTATACAGTATTTACCAGCTTACATGCCTATTATATTTAATTCATTTTAATGTGAGCAATTCACCAAGTCCTTATCTCATCAAAATGATTAACATGTAAAATGTATGTGTCTAAATCACCTCATTCACATCACAAGCAATAATAAATAAATATCAGAACATCATAGCCAACATCATCTCATCCACTACTAACTAGCAAAACATCCATCAACACCTTTATGACCTGGTTAAAGTTATTAAATCACCACTCCCCCAGCAATCTGTTGCGGTACTGTGGATGCTGTTCCGTATTTTTTTGTCTTGTACCCTGAATATTTAGACTCTATAGTAACATTCCTATATATTGCAAGGTGCTTGATGATGTACAAGACAATTTCCAAACAGAAATTCTATGTTCTTTTTGTTTAGTTTAGTTTTTTCAAATCAACATAAATGTTTTTTAGTGACATTGTCTACATTCTAAATGCCCATTATCCAACAATGAGTACTTGCCTCTCTTCCCCCAGAGAACGTTCTATGTGCTTTGTTACAATGGGATGGGGACCGTCCACAGGCTCCACTACCTCTATAGATACCATGTTCTCTTTGCCAGGTTTCCAGCAGAGGCAGTTACAGCATTTGGTCAAGCTTGTACTTGTATCTGGGAGGGCATGAAGGAATCTGCTACCCAAAGCTAAAAAAGAAATAGAAAATGTCAAATTACTATTCTACATTTTTAATGGTCTAACATAACATTGCCTACAGAGCTTGGCCTTGTTCTTCGCTGTGTGCACATACGTAGCTGTGATTGGCGTAGCTGAGCTAAACGTGGTTCAATGTATACGTGGCATGATTTAGCTTTTCCTTTTCCAACGCGATTGGTTCATACTGGATTATCCCGATCCCGATTCGTCGTACAGATTTTCAACCGAGAAACACCCGCCTTCGACAGCGTCACCAGACCCTGAATGCGAAGCAAAGGATTCAGGGGGTGGAGCCAGGCTAGTTCCTTCCCCCATCTTAGACAATCTGAGACCAAGGTCGTCCATGAGTGATTATTGGCACAATACCAGCGTCAGCTCTGTGGTTTGCTGCATGCATGTGGCGGGGTGATTGGTCTACTTTTGTAGACTCACTTCAACGCTTAAACTCGAGGACAGTCTTGAGAAGGTCTTGAATAAACTGTGTGCAGATTCTGATCATACATAAAGGGAAGAACACTGCCAAAGGCCATCGTGCCGAAACACGTCTGTTTGATCGACTGCTGCTGCGGATCATCATTATTAAAAAAGACTCCTAAGACTTCTACAGAGAGTGCGGATTGCTTCTTCCCTTTATCTACTTTTGTAGAGACAGACATACATATACAGTAGATACAGACAACCCCTATTCTATATGGCTGGCCCATTCAGCACCGACCCGAAGAAGGCAGCCTAGTCTGTCAGAAACGTTGGTGTGTTTTCAGTCTCTCTGTGGCCACAATAAATTATTGGCATCGGCAGCTACAAGTGTGCGGCTATGTTCTTTTATTCTTCAGTGTTTAATCCGTAAGGCTAGCACCTCGCAAGGACCGGTGTGCTGTGCACCTTTGAGCCCAGTCAGCGCCACGCCATAAAAATATAACGTTCAGACCAGCTTCTAATTTGCTACTAATGTAGTTACTGTGGTAACTACCTGTAGGTGCAGTCCTCTGTGCCCCAGCAGAGGGTGCGGCCTCCCTGGTACCCCAGGACATGTTGTTCATATTGGTGATGGAGTAGATGATCAGCAGGAGGTAGGCACTGGGGGTGCACAAGATGTAGAGGACGCCGTAGGCCAAAAGGTGCATCTCCTGAGGATGCATCAGCCCGGTCACAAAGCATATTGCCACCATGGAGATGCAGAAAAGACTGCTGGGACTCAAAATGGTGTCTTCGCTTATCATGGTGTCTGTTGGAACAGTAAGGTTATAAAATAAAACACTGAAAACAAGAATGTATACTTAAAGAAATAGAGATTATTATTATTCTTAAAGTATAAATAAAAACAAATCTCTTTTCTTGTCTTAAAGCCTATTACACACATCATATATAATTATACGTATACATCAAATCTGCAATTTAATCACTACTTGCCTATTAAGATCATGGGTAGAGCCAACATGAATATAGAATAGCAGACACTCATGATGGCAGCAATAGTGACCAGTGTATCTGACTTCAGCTTGAAACAGAGAGCCAGGTAGACGGCAGGGGGTATTACTGACAGGATCAATGCACCGTTGAATTCTATGTTGCACATCAATGTCAAACTTCCTGAAAGAAAAATAGATAAATACATAAATAAAAAGTACAGTAGTTGAGTTTAACTTAGCTCTGACCCAGAGCGTTAGCGAGAACTCGCTAATGCTCTGGACCAGAGCTAAGTTTAACTGTCGGTTAGGTAAAGCTTGAGTTAGTTTTGTTTAGGTTAGATTTAAAAGTAGATTGGTTGCAGTTTTGATTAAGTGGATGATGT
The DNA here is from genome assembly GCF_963280865.1 of Gymnoscopelus braueri. Classification (NCBI taxonomy): domain Eukaryota; kingdom Metazoa; phylum Chordata; class Actinopteri; order Myctophiformes; family Myctophidae; genus Gymnoscopelus; species Gymnoscopelus braueri. The sequence continues at coordinate 17,798,734 of NC_137613.1, forward strand.
ATAGGCTTGGTCTAGATTAGGTTTAGTTCAGTTGATTGGTGTATAATATTTTGTAAGTCAAAATTGCATGCAGTGTGAGTATACCCAAATACAGTTTTTATTTTACCCTTAAACTGTACAGAACTGGCTTTTTCTTTAGAGTCGTCAATAAATCAATCTATGATTCATGTGGCAATTTCAAATTATTGCTAATTAAAAAAGTACACACATAATGACACATTAAAGAATACCTCATTTGTCTTTACTTCAAGCAGTTATTTGGGTGTGGATAGAATTAACCCATTCTTTATCTTTATTGTTTTGCTAAACAATAAATACATTATTTCCTCTGTTTAACACAAACAAATAGAATTCAACCTGCAATCATTATGCACATGGTGGCAGGCCCCAGTATGGCTGTAACCATGGTCATCAGCTGGTAAAAGATGTAGAGCCTAGAGATGGATGGGTTCCTCTTAGATGTCAGAAAGCCGGAGCCTAGCAATTCCACAGTGTTGGCCATAGTGGATGGGACCCATCGACGACGCTAGGAATTTACAATACATTTTAGGCATTTAGCAAAGTGACAAAATGAAAGATCAGAGTGAACAGCAAGAACTCTTAATCAACCAACAACAGGGTAAATGGACAAGTAAAGACAGTGCAAAAAAACTATTAAGTCCTATAAAGTTACTAGGATACCAGGAAGACATCAAACATAGCATCTGAATGTATTATATATTATCTAGATAACATGCTTGGTATAATCTTTTTTTTTTAAATAATTATTTTGGGTTTATTGAGTGTAGAGGGAGTGTAGAGAGACAGGACACCAATCATTAATACTGTTGTATAAAAGCAATAGAACACTTGATCATAAGTTATCGCGAATAACATCATTGCATTATGTTAGTTTGCAATAACACACACCATAAGAAAAGGTTTGCCTTGAACTAGTTAGCCCTCACCTGATTGAAGAACTCTTTGAAGCCCTCTGGAGCATTGGTATAGGCATCAGATGCAGAGTTGTACTCCACCCTCCATCCCTGCCGAAGTAACAAAAGACACAGCCAACGGTCCTCACCTGAATAGAAATAAAAGAACAGAGAAGGTGTTACATGTGAGGGTTCTTTTCATATGATTTTATGTATTGCACAGTTCTGGTAGTCCACTGACTCATGCATTCAGTTCAGGATCTGCATGGGAGAAGACCTGGCCGGGAGGAGACCTTCAATCAGAAGTTGGACCAATCAGAGGACGCCTCCCCCCTACTTAAGAGCTGGAAACACCTGTGTTCTTTAGCAGTGTGTGGCAAGCTGTCAGTGCTGCTACATGCTGTCGATGAGTTTAAAGTCAATACTTTGGGGCTAAAAGTTTAGTAACCCTTTGTATTTTATACTCTCTGTGACACCTTGTTTAAGTTGAACCTGCTGAAGTAGTGTTGAGATAAAGTAATGGGTGTTCTAAAAGAGTAAGCTTAACCACAACCCTGTTGTGGAGAGTGTTTGACCACCAGCTTTTTGTGAACCAGTCACCTGTTTTGCTTTAGATTAGGGAAGTTAGATTAGGGAATTAATGTAATTTTGATTTGTTAGAGGTAAGGTTAAAGGGATATTTCACTTTCAAAAAAAATTTTGGTCATTTTATCGTCTACTCAGGCCTTTGTGAGCCCCCCAGACAGTTTTTAAGTTGCTTGATTCAGTATTTAGACATTTGATAATCATTTTATCAGACACCCCCCCTTCCTATACAAACCCATTGTAACTTCAAACTCCATTTTAAACATGTTAGATTCATCAAAAACACCGTCCTTGGTTCTGGTGACTCACCCTGCCCTCCTAATATGCGAGGGGGCCGTGTTTTTTCAATTACTTTTTTCATTTATTTTTTATATATTTTTTGGAAAATTAAAAAAATAAAATACAATAAAAAAATTATATAAAATAAATGAAAAAAAATATCGGAATAACACGGCCCCCTCACGCATTAGGAGGGCAGGGTGAGTCAGCAGAACCAAGGACGGGTGTTTTCGATGGTTCTAACATGGTTAAAATGGAGTTTGAAGTTACAATGGGTTTGTATAGGAAGGGGGCGTGTCTGATAAAATGATTATCAAATGTAGAAATACTGAATCGAGCAACTTAAAAACTGTCTGGGGGGCTCACAAAGGCCTGAGTAGATGATAAAATGACCAAAAGTTTTTTTGAAAGTGAAATATCCCTTTAAGTAGGGGTTTCAAAGCATAGGTTACTTAGGTTGTTATATTTATTTATTGATTTAGCACTGGGGTCAGTTATCCATGTTTATATAATTTAAGTTTAATTCACATGTAATGTAAAACCGTACTATTATTGTGTCCCTTTCTGGACAATAACAAAAAAAAAGGTCAAAACAATAAAACTACATTTCACTTGCCAACCTTTTGTCACGGTCCTTCATTCCCTAGACCAAAGGATAGTAACAGAAGGGTAGAATAAACAATAGATAGATATCGAAATCTCTGACCGCCCCTCCAGAGCATGGGAACTTGGGCAACAATAGCGAACCAATCATCAAAAAGTCCTGTGAAACGCCCACATTTTGAAGAAACGCCCACTTTTTGTCGGGTAAATGTAGGACTGGTTACCCCAGTCACAAAATAAGCATCATGAGTCATGACATCTCCCTTACCTTGGTCATTGCGTACATAGTGTATGGCCTCTGTAGATTTGCTGGTATATGTCTTCATGACATTATCATCCATGAGAGCAGCTGCTCTGTACAGGCTGAAACAGCCTGGGCTACACAGCACAGAGCCCAACACATGCTCTGCTGTCTTCTGTAGCCAGTGTCCCATTGCATACTCAAACTTCTGGAACCACACCATGGGACCTAATGGAGAGAGACAGTAGAGCTTGGGTGACATGATGACATACATATAAATTACCCCCCCTTCCCCTCTCTTTTTTTGAAACGTACTTTAGAATATGAGTCCTGCCTGCCTTACTTCATCGTATCTTGTTTTTCTTGTTTTTTTTAATTGCAATCAAGTATTTGCTCTATTCTTATTTTGTGTATTTTTGTATTTGACTTGATTTAAATTCATGATACCAAGGTGCATAGTGCAGTAGAATTATCCAGATAGCGCAAAAAGTCAGAAGACAATTCCATTGCGGTCCCAAAATAAATAATTGCAGTACAGATATTATCTAAATGATAACACATGTGTTATTCTATTATAGCTCAAAAAAAATTACTGTAGTAATACAAAATAAAAGAAAAAAAAAGACCAATTTACAAGAGAGAGATAAATAAATAAATGAATGAATGAATGAATAAATAAATGGAATATGTGAGAACAAAAAAAGACTAAAACTGTAGAAGTAGCGGTATATAATTGTTTTATTACTGTCTGTATTCTTTTTTTCTTCCTATTTTTCCCATGTACCAACCTGTTCCTGTGGGGTGGATGCGTCCACAGGCTGCACCAACGTGTGGGTACTGTTTGAGTCGGTCTACAAGCACCATCACTGCAGATGGCTGGAAGTCTGTGTCTCCATCTAAAGCCAGGATGTAAGTATTCTGTTTCTCTTTCTGGGGGGGTAATAACAACATTTTTGTTATCAATTCTTAACTTCTTTTTTAATGTTCAATGGAAATGTACATGAATCTGAAACCACACGTAGAATTGGTAAAAGAAAACTTATGAAATGTATAGTTTGTAAAGTCGATGTGTGAACTACAGTACAGACATGCACACACGCAGAGATTTTGCGCATTTATATTAGGATTATTATTACATTACCTATTACATTAACAGTAGTACTAGTAGTAGTAATATTAGTATTTGTATTATTGATATAAGAGCATGTGTGTTCTCTACTTATCGTACCTCCATCTGTTTCTTCAGCTCATTCATATTCCGTCCATTCATCCAGTATTTAGCTGTTAGCCTCCAGCCCAGATGGTAGTACATGTACATGACCTAGAAAACAATAAACCAACAGATTTTTATTGAGAAATAAAACTAATATATTTTTGAAAGAATGAATAGCATTTCCTGACCTCTATCCTATTTCACAAATTGCTCGATCAACTATTTAATCCATGAAAAGGTGGATAGATTGCTTCTCTCTAAGCATTTAATCTGTATACCTGGGACCACCTCTTCTTATGTCGTATGAGGTGTTTGTCCTTAAAATGAACCACCAGGCTGTTCCCGTGAGGCATTGTGACCTCCAGGCGACCCCCATACGGTGTCCTCATCAGCCGCTGTCCAGGTATCGGTGGCTTGAATGTGAACAGTCTCCCACTGACCTGTGTGAAAATACTGACCACCAAATCAAAGACAGTTAGCTATATGGCTTGAATTTTCTGTGTTTAACCCGTTCAAATAGAAGTCAAAGAATCTTTTTTTATGATTGACTAAAATGTGAAGACATTTTACCTGTACACCTCTTTGATGACCTCCACAAGGACCTCTGCGTATTCATTGACATGGCGGCCTTGACTTCCTGGCACGTCTTTGAAAGCATCATCAAAGTAGACGTGGCATTCAAAGCTCACATCGCTAGTCTTTGGAGCCATCTTTGGTCTGTACCTGTCCAACCTGTAGGGGCAGGTAAGAAAACAGAGATGCTTAGATGATGCTCATGACAAGTTTGCCTTACAAATGTTATTTCTGTTCACATGAAATGCCCTCTTTCTTTACAAAAATTCTTAGCGTTTCCGTTGTACTGATTGTTAGGCGGAAGCATTAAAAAACATTCTGTCTCATAGACTATTGTTTCATCAATGTTGTGTTATAATAACATAACTCACCGGAATAGTGAAATCATAATCTTCATCATTTCATCACAATTCTCGTGCCACATGGTTGCACACACGAACACTGTCACTGAGTCTGTGAAACTAGAACAAGATTTTATGAAGAAATAGAAAAGAAAGTGTACATTCTAGAGGTCTTCACGGGTCTACCTGAACCGAGAAAATACCCGAGACCTGTACAGGTTTGGGTTTGTGTTTTATTGTGGTCAATTGGGTCCGGGTCGGATCAGAGCCTTAGATATAAGTATAACTGGCACCTACTGGTGGAATAGCATTTTTATTAGCAAATGTAATTATTAGGTTTGTCGTGTCCATATAATACCCAATTGTCGGGTCGGTTCTGTTATATCTCAGATCATATCACGGGTCCAAATAGGGGGTTGAGATCAAAACATTTTAGACTCAATCAGATCTCGGAACGAGTCCATTAGGGTACAGGTCTGTCGTAAAAAAGACATTTGGAACCAAATTTCACGGGTCCATTATAGGGTTCAAGTCGGGACGTGAGAAGAGCTCTTGTACATGCACATGCACAATATACTGTACAATTTCCCTCAACACACCCACGCACGCACGGACATGTACACACGGACACGCACGCGCACACACACACACACTTACAACTTGCGCGTCCCCGTTTTCTTTATCTCAAAGCGTGTGTTGAGCAGCATGGACTGCTCCAGAAAGGCTCCCTCATACATTCTCCTGACAAACAGATGCTCGGTCCTCTGGATACGCTGCAGCTTCAGAGAGCTAATGTAGATGGTGGACAGCAGGAGACCCAGCCACCAAGCCAATGCTGAACCTATAGAACAGCACAATAGAGTGGCTTTAAAACATGATACCATCCAGACTAAATCTATTTAAAGTGATGCACATTTCAGAGAGAGAGAGAGAGAAACTTAATGTGCTTCAAAGTGAGTAGAAAAATTAAGAAACAGCTGATTTTGTACATTTGTATTTTCATTGATATAAGGGCAAACGGCATGTCTATTGTATTCTTGAAGAACTGAATAGCTCTTTTCAGCTCCTTCCCAAAAGATGGCACCTGCCCACAGATATTCATGTTGCTTTTCTTTTGTCTTCCTTTAACCTCTCCTTATCTCCTTCTCCTCCAACAGTAGGGCTGGCAGTGGGTGATGTATTGGAGCCAGTGTTCTCTGCTATCCCTCTGATCTCTCTTATACTCCCCTTGGTGTCTCAGATGACCACTTTATAACTTTATCCATCTTTCTGGCTCCACTCTTAAACCCAACCTCAAACTGTCACGAGTTCTCTAAAACCCCATCCTCTCTCTCTCTTTTGTTCTATCCTCTCCTCTCGTCCCTCTCCTGATTCCCTGCCCACTAGACTGACTCAGCAACATCCTCATCTCCTTTCACTGTCGCTGCCGTCTCTCCTGCAAGCCAGCACCGCAGTATCTGCCAGCTCCTTGGTTATCTGAATCCTTCGGAGCTGTGCAAACACGTCTCAGGTGCAATGTTCATTTCCTTTTTTTCACTGTAAACTAAGCTATGATGACTAAAACTATGACTAAATATACTGTGAATTTCATCAACAAATACAAACTAGACCGACACCGTCACCGACTTTGATAAAAAGGTTTGACGACATCGGAATATCCTTCTCCCATTTTTCCAATCATCAATCATCGAACAGACTCACTTAATGCTGACCCCCACATTTTATGCCTGTCTTACTTCTCTCCTCATTCTCCACATGAAGCCCTAAAACTGGTGTCATCCACCTGACAAACCAGTGGTTCTCAAACCTTTTAGCTTGAGACCCAAAAGAGGTCTCCCCGGGACCCAAACTAGTGAAAATAGCAGATCTACAAACCAAAAAAGGCAATTAGAGTCGAGTCAAGTTCTCTCAGTTGTATTTGTGAACGTGAAACTTGTATATGATTTAATACAAATAGCAAATTCTTGACAAATATTACTCTCATACCTCCCAACAGAACCATCTCAGTCACCTGGGTTAGGTCTCGACCACACAAAGTGTGCGTCGTGTCCAAGACCAACAGTTGGAACCAATCGCCCTGCAGATCTTGGTTCCAAACGCGAACAGTGTCATTGCAGTAATTTGTGAAGGTGAAGTTATGGGCCAGTTTGTTGTCGGTTCTGTGGTTCTGAAAGGAAATCATCACCGGACAAACAAAAAGAACCAGAACGGCCAGGGAGGCGAGGTACATGGGCAGGAGGAAACTCCGCCGCATGGCATGCATCTTGCAGGCCATCACGGCAAACCAGTGACACAGGACCGAAGAGACCAGCTGGACCCCGGTGAGGGTCAGTGAAACTTTCTTCACGTCATCAGGGACGGTGGCGAGCGAGGTCCATTCTCTACCGGACAGAGGGACAAATGCTCCAAGCACGGCAGCCGTCACCAGGATCCTCATAAGGCTGGACATGATATGTTGCATGTTCTGGGAGTGTTTTAAATCTTCAGACAACCGGTAGAAGAAGCCCTGTCCACCTGCACCCACTGCAGTACCAACACTGTTCCTGCTGTTGCTGAACAAGCTGACATAGTTCTCCCACCAGTTGAGTGAAACCAAGAAGGTCGCGAAAACAGCCACGCCTGACCATAGAACCATCTCCTCACTTTTCTCGTCCAGCAGCAGTGAGAGGAGAAAGAGAACGTGTCCCAGCAGGATGAGAAGGAATGCAGAGATGGGTGGCAAAAGGAAACGGTTCCTCTCCCTAGCACAGCACTGGGCTGCCACCTGGAAGACAGCGGAAAGGAGGGCAATGCTATTAAGAAGCATCACATTGGTGATGATATCCAGGGACGGCATCACCACGATGAGGAGGACAGCTGAACCCAGTGACACCAGGACGTCTATGAAGAGAACCTGGAGATCAGAAGAACACGGAGAAAAGCATGAATCAGAGGAAGATTATAATAAGAAGGAGAAGACCCAAGTATAGGTTAATGAGGTGGACAAGAATACATGTTATAAAACACATATTTTCCGAAGTTAAGTCATAAGACCTGGTACTTAAGACGCGCAAAATACGGCCCTCAGTGTCACAGTGACCCCTAGGCTGAAAACCCAACATGGAGGACTAATATTTTGCCAGTCTTTCTAATTGTACGACGCGCATGTCGTGCAGGGAATAATTATCGTATACCCTCCGAAAAAACCTAGTACACACCACTGCTTTACAAGAGTATAAAATTAAACATCAAATCGTTTCTATGAGTGTTCTCAGTACACAGGTACGTCAGAGAAGACCCTGGGGGTCGACATCAAAGAAACAAATCTTGCACCCTGTCTTCTTTACTTGCGATTAAACACACACAAAACGTTTCGTAGCAAGGACCTTTATCGGGTTATCTTGTAGGCCTATATTAGTTTTAATGGTGTGGTGGCCAACCCTCCACAATTGACCCAGAGATTGCGGGAATAATTTTGCGCTATAGGACAGCAAAAGATACTGTATCTACTTTTTAACACCAAAGACGTTTCGTCTCACAAACGCAATGCTGATACCTGTGATATTTGCACCTCCAAGACAATGGCAGAAATGCCCCCCCCCCCTCAAATACCCCCCTTATGTGTGTGTCAAAGAATAGCCTACTCTGGTTGCACCATACATGTAATCAGAATCCTTTATTACATTCCTTCCCTCCATTGCCCTGTGAGTTGTCATACTTATAAAGTCTCACACACAACCCCAAAACCTTGTCATCACATGACCCAGACAGTGAGAAAGATGGAGAGAGGTAGACAATGACTGTGTAATTGAGTCATAGGAAGGAAGACGGGAGAGACAAAATGCAACTGGTAATCATATGCCATGCTACTCTTTCATCGCTGAAATTTAACTGCATACATACAGTAGTTATTACAAGTAGGGCATCGTTCTACTGTGTTCACCTTTGTACTCTATACCTATTTTGCAATCCAAGCACTTGGATTAATATCAATTTTTCTTACAAAGACAGCGGTCGCTCTGGCTGGTATTTTGGAGGTTTTGAAGCAGGCCTTCCAGAGGCTCTTGAAAAGCAGAAGGATGCTGGGAGTGACCAAGGTACATCCCACGCACAGCAGGATCAAGGGTTTGTGCTCCGCTGGGACCGTGTGCATGGCCTCACCCGACAACGTGACGAGCAGCAGGAGAGAGGTCTGAAAACACATCATTGTCATTTTAAACAGGCTGATGTAATTAGTTTTACATGGTTATTTAGTTACCACTCATTCCACAGTATCTAATGAGAAAATGAAATCACTGAATGAGCATTAACCCATTAAGACCTGAGGCCGATTGTACAAATGCCTTCTAAATCAGTTTTCTGAAAAACCTATGTTTTGTAATGTTATGTAAAAAAACATTAAAGAAAAAAAATCTTTGGGGGGCCCACAGTGAATCTTTGTCCCCAGGGCCCAGAATTTGGTGCTACGCCCCTGTATGTTGCTATATACTGTATATCGTTGATGTCGGGCAGAAACCTTTTATCTCCATATTCTGACTTTTTGTGTGTTTTTGTAAATTAACGCCCTACTTGATCATACTACTGCGTCACACAAAAGCATCAAAAGTAGCAGATATACAAGCTCGAAGCGCGGCGCGAAGCGACGCGTTTTGAGCTCTGTTACTTTTGATACTTTTGAATTTGAATTCTGAAAAATGACAGTTTTGGACATATATATATTACACAAAATAATACTAACATATTGTATATTTTATATTGTATATTCTCTGAATATGAATCCTGTACCTTGCTGCATATTGCCAATCCAAACACCAGCAGTGTCACCACACACAGAGTGACAAATTTAAGCAACTTGATCCCTTTCCAGGGCGTCTGTTCATCATGGACCACTGGCACCTGACGGCAAGTGTCCCAAGGTCTACTAATGAATAAAGGATTAACATTTAGTACTGGTTAACTATTAAACACAAAAGGTATTGCTTGATTTTAAAAGCAAAACAACGGATGGAAACAAATGAAGAAATACAGTGTATTTACATCACACATCATTATTACTAATAATTTGTACTTACATATTTTTAAAAAATGAAAAAAGTTATGGCAAAATCACGGCCCCCTCACACATTAGTAGGACACTCTAATGCGTGAGGGGGTCGTGATTTTTCCATTACTTTTTTCATTTATTTTTAATATATTTTTTAAATGTTTATTTTATTTGAAAGTGAAACATCCCTTTAAGGATTTATTTTGTTTTAAAGAAAGTTGCACGATAGGACTATTTCCTCGTAATCAGTGTAATTTCTTCTTTAGTAAACCATATACCTGTATTCTGCAATATGCACTACTCTATTAAATATTCAGTTTCTTCCTTGAGAAAGTTTTTAGGGAATGATAATATAACCTAACCTGCCAGGAAATATTAACATTTCTTGGGGAATTTGCAAAAAAAACAGCATTCCACGTGGCTGTGCGTGTGCATGTGTGCATAATTATGTGCATTGCTATTGTGTGCCACACACAATAGCAATGACATTGCTGCAATGACTAAATCCATATTCCCTGCATGTCACATATACAGTACATTGGAAATAGTATACCGTCTGTGTGTGTGTGCGTGTGTGACTGCGTGTGCAGGCAAATATTCAAAAGGCGCACTTACTTCACTATGTGCTTTTCTTCAGACATGCCAGCTATGGATGATGGACGTGTCCTGAGCAACAGATGAGTTATACATATTTATATTTGCTTTGCTGAATGCCTCTCTTAATACTCTATATCAGAGGTCTTCAACAGGGGGTCCACGACCCCTAGGGGGTCCGCGGAGGTACTGCAGGGGGTCCGCGAAATTGTTGTTTGATTAAACAATATTTTTGTTTGAAAAAAAAAAATTGTTTGAAAAAAAAAAAACATTTTGTTTTCTTTTTTTTCCCCAAAATGTCAAATTGTCTTTAAACATAACATGAATCCATAGCAAACAGATAAATGGAGGCACAATGCACAATAACATGGTATGTTTATACATATTTTGTAGAGAATTTTTATTTTGCACGCCTACTGGGGAAGGTGCGTATAGGAGCAGGCAATATAAATTGTATACATGAATATACAATATATGTGGTAGCCCCCCCTACCCTACGAGGTAGGGGGTCCCTGCTCCATCTCCCGATCAGTTTGGGGGTCCCTGGCCTGAAAAGGTTGAAGACCCCTGCTCTATATAATATCATCCTATGCTTCCATTCTACTGTCAGCAGCCAATCACACCCATCAATTAATGTACATTTTGAAACATTTCCAGAACAGAATAAAACATCTACGCTGTTTAATGCCCTTGGCACTGACAATTCTGGTTTCCAGGATGTGACAAAACTTTACCCAAACTTTAATGTTAGGGTAAGTGATATGTTTTGGTTAAAACAAAAGGTTTTTTGTTAAAAGTTTAAAGCACAAAATTCTGTTAGTAATCATTGCTATAGTGTTTGTTCAGTCACAGGGGTCTGTCTCTCCAGCTCTTTAATAAACGGAAAAATTTTTTTCAGCCAATCAGGAGAGAGTACCAATTTATCAGCTGAATTTCTTTATAGTGTTCCAGTTCTAATTGTGTCTGCTCATTTCTTTGTGTCATCACTTCCAATTTCACTTATTTAATCTGTATCCTGACTGAGTTCTCTATCCTTATTGGATAAAATTGGTATCCGGACCTGAAAATGTATTTTCTGTTTAATAAAGAGCTGGAGATCACGTTTCATCTGGGACAGGAAAAGGCCACGGGTGAAATTTTCTACCTTACAGCTGCCCCGGGCGAGAGGAGGCATGTCCCTCCCTTCCTTAAGGGATTATTATTTGTCATCACAGCTGAGACCCCTTGTATATTGGTGTAACCCGTCCTATATTGCTAAATGGAAAAACATAGAGCTATCCTTAATGGATAAACCAATACAGTCATTACTAGGTTGCACTGAGGGAGAGAAAGGAATGTTTCAGACAGTGAGCCAATGGGTAAATTTTTCATTTAAAATATGGTTAGAAGTGGTTAAACGTTTCCAACTCCAGAAGGAAGCTAAGCTATTAAGCTGGCCAGCATACGATCCTGCCTTCGTACCAGCATTACTGGACGGCAGATATAGACAATGGGTTCATCTTGGTGTCACCTCCATATGTACAATTATTAAAAAAGGGGATATTGACAGTTTTGAAAACTTGAGTCGGACATACGGGCTGGCTAAGCAGGACTTTTTCAGATATCTACAGTTAAGGGATTTTTTCGGGAAAAAAATAAAAAGGTCTAATCCGGGGATCACACCACCTATAATAACTGTATTTGTTGATGCTTATGACTCAGGGAGCACTAGAGGTCTTATAAGTAAACTATACAATGGAATTGTGTCATTGAATAAGGACTCTACGATATATGTGAAACAACGATGGGAAAAAGAACTTGACATTGACATAAGTGATGAAGTATGGTCGGATTCATGGGAAACACAATCAACGACCACTAACTCCCTGACCTGGAGAGACTTTTGCTGGAAAAACCAAATCCGCTTCTTTATCACTCCCAAACAGAAGTCTAAACAAACTAGGAATCAGCTGGACTGCTGGAGGGAATGTGGCGATACTATGGTTGATCATGCACATGTCTTTTGGTCTTGTCCTGCAATTCAACCTTTCTGGAAGGAGATAGCAACACTTATCTCAAAAATCCTGGGTTTCAGTATCGATAATACATTTGAATCTTTGTATCTTGGACAAACCCCGGATGGACTGAGTCCGAATGACTGTTATTTGCTTAAGATCCTACTTGCAGCAAGCAAAAAAGCTATTACAAAGAACTGGTTGCAGAAAAACTGCCCTACTATGGGACTATTTGTCAGTATTGTGAGACAATTGCATCTCTTAGAGCAGATGACCTACTCTTTGAGGCTCCAAAAGGAGTTGGGTGAAAAAAGATGGGGGAAATGGCTGGACTATTTAGATAGCGTGCCAGATCTCTGATGATCCTGGTTGTCCTCATATTTCAATCTTGTTACTGGTACCAAATGTTCCCACGACCTCTTTTTATTTTCTCTTTTTTTTTTTGTATGTTTATATTTTTATTTTTACTGATGTTTTTCTATTGTTTTTTTTTTGTACTTTTTGATTTTATGTATGTATGTATGTATGTCTGATAAAACCCTGAAAAATAAAGAGTTTAAAAAAAAAATAAAGAGCTGGAGAGAGATGCAAACTCCTGTTACTGACTATAGCAATGAGTACTAGAAGAGCTTTTTTAACACAAAGAAAATCACTTACCCTACCTTTTAAATGAACAGTTTTACATTCATGAATTTCCAAATGGTCCATCACTGCAACAAAGTAGTGCTTAATAAATAAGCTGTTCGCGTTCCCTGTACATCCTATCACCATAAAACAAGCATTGGGCCTCATTCACAAAACCTTTCTAAAATACTTCTTACCTTTTTTCTTGTTAGAAGAGCCTGTGAAAAACATGCAGTGTCCCTAGATGTGTTCTTGCCCCAGGTATACCACTAAATTGGATGTGAGTGCCTGTTCTATTCACAGTATTTGCATAGGTGACGCCCCTGTTAACACCATAAAAGGCATGCAGACTTTAGCCAAAGAATGAGTCATTGTGAAGTGTTCTTTTATGTGGGATCAAATTTACAGTGCATGTGGACACATTTCCCACCAGGAAGTGCCACATGAACTACTGTATTATGCTCTAATAATAACTCTTTTATGTGACAATGACATAGTATTTTCTACTGTACCAGCACATTTATCTGACACTTTTATGTCATACAGATGTGCTGGTACAGTGGAAAATACTTGTCACGATTTATGACTTTCATCTGCTTGACTCTGCACGCACGTGCATCTACTGTACGTAAGCATATTGTTATCCGTGATAGGATGACCATCAAGTGCTTTATCAGAGAGACTGACGTCTGTGCACGATGATACAAGATGTATGTTCTGTTCCTATCTATTCTGTTCTTGTCCTTGTTCCATATCTTCCGACCACGTCATGTATCCACTGTGCAATACTATATATATTCTCTATGTGTGTATTAAACTAAGAGAGCTTGTCGTGTGATACTGCCTGGTGTCAACTGGTTCTCCGCGCGTGCATCTCAACAGAAACCTTCACTCACCACCACCCTTATAGATGGAGACTCATAGGGACCATTATGTGGTCAACCAAAATCACAACAATTTGGTCCAAACTGAGATCGTGACAGGATGATCCGACCAGACTGGACCCAGCGGAAAGCACCCTCACACCTTGGCCTTCCTCTAGCCTGGAGACCCCTGCCTGCCCTCCTGCCCTGGCGACCAGCTTGTGCCCTCTGCTCCGCATCGATGCGGATGTTCCGTGCCGGAGCCCTGGCTGGCTGTCTTCCCTGATGTCCTGGTTGTCCTCCCTGACTGACCAACATGTGCCCTCTGCTCCACGTTGAGCGTCGTCATGATGACCCGTGCAAGGCGTGCCAGAGCCCTTGCTGGCCACTTTTTTCCCCATTCGGATCCTGTCTTCCATTGGCAGTGGAAGAAAGCTCAGGGGGGTTTTAGCCCCTTTCCCCTGCCGTTTGGACTCAGTTTCTATGTATATAAGTCCCAAGCCGGCGTTCCTGTTCGGCAGTGGAAGAATGCTCCAGGGGGGTTTCTGCCCCCAGGGCCGGTGCTAGGCAATTTGGCGCCCTAGGCAATATTTTTCCTGGCCTATTTTTATAAATCAACGCTATTGAACACCGTTTACGTCTGTGTAAAAAATCTAAACATTTGAACCAATGAAAAGTATTAAAAAGCGCCTCTGAGAAAAACTCCCAACTCCTCAAACTGTCCGTCAAAAACAAACAACCCCTCCCTCTCCTCTCCAGTGCTGCCTTTTAACAGCATGAGTAGAGCGCGCTGCGCAGTAAGCGAGGAGGAGGAACACGTAAACAAGCTCCCCGTAGTCTGTTAAAACTATGCAGTGTACCTGTTTATCAAACTTAGCACTGACGCTAATGTTATGAAAACAAGTCATTATATTTCTAAAATCTATGAAGTGTTTAATGAGGAGAGCAATGTGCCAAGAAGAAAGGCGTTCATAGCATTTCTGTCACGCTAGTTCTACTACCTCTTTGCAGAAGTTATTATAATATTTAAAGTCCTGTTTATTATTGTAGGCCTATATAATAAGTGTCATGAAGCATCAGGACATTAATTCACACGTTGTCGTGATGCATTGTGAGCTTGGAGATCCATTGTTAGCTTTTGGGAATTTGTACCCTTTTGAAACCTCTCCCTCAGCAGCGAGTGGAGTTATTGTTGTTTGGACACCTAACTCCAATTCAGCTTGATTTCTGCTCATCTGAAACTACTAACTCCACTTGCGCTGGATTTGGGTAAAGTGTTGATAATATAATGACACATGCAAATATCTGACAATATATAAAGTCACTATACCAACTTTGATGAGGAAGTATTGCTTTGTTTTAAAAAATATAAGGTTTTCTTCATTTCCTGAAAAACTTTTTTTTCGTTTCCTGAACAATGAGCGTTTTGGCGTTAGCAGGTTTGCGCTGGACAGCAGAGATATGGTAGTGTACCATATACGCCTGTAGATTGGTTCTAGAGCAGCAGAGTATTTCTGACTGTGGTCAAGTAAATCTGCTTGAGCCTGCAGTGTTTCCTGCAGCATAACGGAGTGTTTCCTGTTATCTAAATCTATAGTAGCACTTCAATACTATACTAAGCTTGTAGAGAGTTTGTGTTTTTTTTGGGGGCCCCTTTTTTGGGGGGCCCTTTTTCGGCCGCACGGCTTGTCCTCTGCTGCTTGCTAATTAACAATAATGCATTGCACCTGTGTTGAACCTTGACAAGATAGGGGAGAATAGGGGAGATACAAGCAGTTGTGAAGAATGAAATACCCTGTGAAAGAATAATCAACGCAGATAGACAGAGACATTCATGGATTTATTTTTTATTTAAAAAAAAAAATATATATATATATATATATATATATATTTTTTTTTTTTTCCTGGAGCCAGGGTATGGCAGCTGCCATACCCTGCCATACCCAATTGACGCCTCTGGTTTCCTGTTATCTAAATCTATAGTAGCACTTCAATACTATACTAAGCTTGTAGTGAGTTTGTGTTTGTGTTTCCTACAGCATACAGGGACAGTGTGGACCCTGTAAAAGGTTCTTTTATTATGTTATATTTCTTGTCATTATGTAATCTGAACTGTATCATGCTTACACAAGTATTTGTAAACAAATGATGGAACTGTCATGATGTATGACTTTCATCTGCTTGACTCAGCATGCACATGCATCTACGTAAGCATATTGTTATCCGTGATACGATGAACATCAACTACTTTATCAGAGAGACTGACGTCTGTTTACAATGATACAAGATGTATGTTCTATTCCTATCCATTCTGTTCTTGTCCTTGTTCCATATCTTCCGATCACGTCATGTATCCACTGTGCAATACTATATATATTCTCTATGTGTGTTTTAAACTTTAGAGCTTGTCGTGTGATACTGCCTGGTGTCAACTGGTTCTCCACGCTTGCGTCTCAACAGAAACCTTCACTCACCACCACCCTCATAGATGGAGACTCTTAGGGACCATATGTGGTCAACCGAAATCACAACAATACTCAAATTATTTTTAGTAGATCTCAAGGGCCATGCAGGCACCAGGTTCACTTTTGTTTTTAGAGGACCACAATGGAAATAAGCCTTAGGGCTTTATGGTGTTTTTATCATATCAGTTTATCATTTATCATTATGATAAAGAAAATGGGCGATGGCACGACACGCAAAAGAGCCAGAGTCAGCAACAGCCGCAGGCAGCGCTACATAAACATTGGGAAACGCAGATTGCACTATTGCAGGTCACCATGCTAGGATGATTCGGAGCAGTCCTTTTGGGCTTGTGTCGTCTTCAGGCTTAACAAAAGATCTGAACGGAATTATGTTCATCGTCTAACTTGTCATTTAGGTCAGATCATGGATGCAGATGCCAGAACTTTAGCTTTCTCAATTACATTGAGTCATTGGTCTCAGTTTGTGCACAGAAAAGCGCACTGAACACACTGCACAGGTGCTTTTTATTTTCCAAGCTTTCTTTAAGGTGCTCCACTTAAACTCTTGCCGTATTCCATTTTGCCAAGCTGTCTTGTCCATAGATCTGGCCTTTTTACTTCTTTGACTCTGTCGTGACCTCACCTGTGATCCGTCTCCCCAACATAAACTTTAATAGCGCCCCCCATCCGTAGCTCACATACTGTAAGCTGATCTACTGTATTTACTAAAATGAGATGCTGACCTATTTATTGCAGATATATTGTACATTTATTAAGAAATTATTATACTTTTTATGAATAGAGCAGGCCCTGGTTTTTGCAAGAGTTGGGCCCGATAAATTGGTAGCCTACAACTAGTTTTTTATGTTTTATGTAAGGAATCTCACATGTCCCAACCAGACCCATAGAGAGAGAGAGTTCTGACACTCGCGTTCACTTCATCGGGCCAGGTCTTCTACATAGCCATCTATCTATTGGCGAGTAGTGACAAAGCCCTAAACCGGAAGTTTATGGAATGCACTGAAGTCTACAGCTCCTTGTAACTATTTCCAGTTTACATGGCTCTGGTCCCATGCAGCTAGGCCCAACACTAACACATTTAAAGAGCATGATACAGTCAAGTGTTATGATGCTATTATGTGAACGAGAGGGTATTAGACATTGGACATTAGAACATCTAATGCTGTTGTTTTGAGGGGGGGGGGGGGGGGGGGGAGTCCCTTAGCCTGAGCCTCTGCGTCGTTATTGGCTTTGGGCTTCTTGTGTGTTGGTGGGCTGGTTCTTTCATCGTGCCGCGTGTCGGGTGTTTGGCCCCTCAGTTTATCCATAGGACTTCGGTATTTCTCCACGAAGCTCCCCTGATTATCCCGGGGTAGTAGCGCTACCAAAGCCCCCGTTTTTTTTTTTTTTCAATTTTAGTCGTCATGCCAATTCATGCTTTCCGAATGGGGATAGGGAATGCCTTTTATCATCTGGGGAATGCCTTTTATCATCTGTGGATTGGGGAATAGACCTACCCTTCTTTCATTGCTGACTTCCTGTTCCAGTCAGATTACATAAGTCTATTCATGTTTTTATTTCCTGTAGGCTTACCATAATGCACTGTTTAGAAGTGCATTTGGTGCAGGCTATACCACAGGTGTGTCAGGAATCAGGATAGGGAGAATCTTAAGGCTAGGGCAAGCCTGCAGCACTTGCCCTAGCCTTGACAACCTTGCAGGTTTTAAAATTACATTTTAGCAAAGGCTAAAATGTAATTTAGATAGCAAAATCCCAGGTCATTGTTGACCTGGCATCCTATAGTGTGTATAGTTTCAATGTACAGGCTGATGATAGGTTCTTGGTTTACTTATGTATTAGTTTATTATTAGATTCTTGGTTTACTTATGTATTAGTTTATTATTAGATTACTATTTCTATGCATTTGATGTATTATCTTGTGTTGTCCTTGCTTAGGCCTACTGTAAATCGCTCTGGATTAAGAGTGTCTGCTAAATGCCTAAATTGCTAATTGTAATTATTATTATAAATGATGTACTATTTGAAGGGAAAACCATTATATTTCCAAAAGATTTAAGGTCGGGCAATGGATTACATTCCAAGTATGAGAAGTGAATTAGAGAAGACTAATTGAATATCAGTACCTGCACTCTCATATAAATAGTTGTGAGAAGAGAATCATGCATTGTTAAATCTTTGTACTGGGTGGAGTTGGGGTTTTGACATGAAATTAAATGAAGATAATGAACTTTGTAAAATCATTTATATATATTTTTGGTGCCAAATTGTATGTAAATTAATTGTTGTAAAAAGTTAATAAAAATAATAATTAAAAGAAAAAAGGATAGTGTAGGAGCCAGAATGTGCGCTTTTGCCTAGTCTAGTGTTTCATTATTATTGACATTAGTGTTTCACTTGATTGACAGATTGGGCACTGCACTGATAGTAGGTGGTGGGCGTGATCACAGGAGCTGGGGGCGCTGCCACGCTATTAACAGTCATGGTGTGATGGCGTTCACCTGGGCACTAGAGTGTGGGAATTTGGAAAGAGAGGGGGGGGTGAGCATGGGAGAGGACATTTTCTGTTGACCGCTTGAAACGCAACAAAGTAACGTATCATTCATATCGCACAGTAACATCCACGTTTAGGTATAATAGTATGCTGGGAACTGTTGTACTTAACGTGCTTTGTGGAGAATAAATGATCAAAAACGCAAGGATTGGAGTGGACCTGAATTCTTGTGCATGCGGGTCAAACAAGTGTCTCTCTCCCATGTTTAGCTCCTCGCGGCCTTTTAAACAGCCGCAATAGATAGGAATAATTATTTCAGTGCTTAACACAGTGTCTATCAACCCTGGCAAACGTCCCAATTTTGGGCCGGGGCTACTGCTGAGGTGTGCCGCGCCGTTTGAAGAAGGTTTGAAAAAATATTTTAAAAAAAAAAGTTTTTTTTTTTTTTTTTTTTTTTTACAATAATAATAATCAGGCATGCAAACAGCCCCGAGGTGAAAAGGGTGACAACATGCTGTTTTTTTTCCGGGTCAGGTGTCACACTATTGCCCTATTTGGATTCAAAACGGCTAGTGGAAGCTGAAAAGCTACAAGTTTGCATGTCTGAATAATGCAAAAACAGAAATATTTGTTTGCATTTGCTTTTCTTCTCCCTCATATATTTTCATAATAAAAAAATGCGTATCGTATCGTATCGAAATCGTATCGAAGTTGTGTGCCCAATATCGTATCGTATCGTGAAATTAGTGTATCGGCACACCCCTAGTGTGTGTGTATATATATATACCGTATATATATATATATAATTATAAATATATATATACCGTATATCTAGGTGTGCCCTGGGATCTTTTGGCTATGCCAGGTGTGCCTTGGCACAAAAAAGGTTGATAAACACTGGCTTAACACACCTTAACAAGCACACCTTTTTTTCAACACTAAATAACGTTGCATAAGAGAAAAGTAGGCTTTAGTTTAAAGAAACGCATCAGAGAGGGTGCCAATCACAGACGGAACTAAAAAGGGGCACTCAGTGGAGCACAAATCTCCACCAGGAGGCATGTCCAATTTACAATTTAGGCATTTAGCCGACGCTCTTGATCCAGAGCGATTTACAGAAAGCAAGGTAAACGCAAGGTAATACATCGAATGCATAGAGACAGTGTAGTGCCTCAGTAATCTAGGATCATGTAAACCAAAAACCTATTGATTATCAATTACAATAAACACAGCTGCTGCTGCTGTGAGCATGTGCCACACCAGCAGCCAATCAGATGCGCATTGTGCTGAATGAAAAATTGTTAAAAGGGAGTGCATGAATTCACTCAGCTTCCACAAAATCACGCGGAAATGAATATTACTACTTTAAAAGGTTTTTCCCAAGGAACACAACAACACACCAGTCTATTGTTTTGCAAAAAAAGGATGTGTCAGACTACCAGGAAACTAAAGATTTTGCATTGTAATACCATAGTTGTCTTTTCAGATGACAATGGTGTTTGGCATGCTGTTTAAAGGACGCTGGCAACTGACAACCTGTAAGAGAACCTGCTGTAAGGCAGTCTTTTTTCCCACCTCTGTGCACTTACTTGTTTTACTCAAGTACATTTTGATTACCAGACTTTTACTTGTAAAAGAGTATTTCTACATTGCAGTATTGATACTTTTACTTAAGTAAAAAAAATCAAGTACTTTTTCCACCACTGATTGTAGGCTATATATAGCGTTTGCTCTGTAAGTGGTCAAGTATTCCACCTGTTAATGTTCTGACACCAAGGTTCATATGGGCCATTTCAACCGTCCATACTGTCTCGAGAACATAATCGATATCTCTGGCCCAACTGAACTGCCCTTTGTATTTTGTCCTCCTACTCGGTACCGAAAAGGACATGTTCTCCCTCTCAGCCCTCTCGGTACAGAACATGTGGTGTGCAGACAGAGAAAGCTCTGCTGGATTTGATCCAGCCAGGAAGAGCAGTGGTAAATAATACGTGGTTACAGAAGAGAGCATTTGTACAATCAACATGCAATCCGACAACTTAATTTCTGGATTTTAATCACTTAAGCCCTCTATATACACAGCAGAAATAGCAGGTCTACAGGGCTGTGAGCTTGTAGATGGTTTAGTTTCACATCCTGTTTTATATCAATTCAGAGATATGAGAAAAGATAATGTACCTAGAGCTACATAAAATGACAATTCTAGGCTTTCCAATCCCACATACTGTAGGAACTACACGATAGCTGCGAGCTGGATGTCTTGGCTTCAGTTATGCAAATCTGTCATTGGTACAGTATATATGTTTGATTTGATGCAGCCGATATACTGTAATACAGAGAAACATCAATATGACATTGTGTTCACATTTTCATTTTAATATTTTCTGCAAAAAAACAAGAACTCGACAAAATGAAGAAAGAAAAGAAAACATGCGCCCGGCCCAGCCCCACAATCTCGCCTTAATCAACTATTTAAAAATGTCATCCTCATTTGGTTCCTCAAAGAAAACACAGAAAAGCCTCAACACCATCACACGGTAATGCCAATGTGATGAAATTGTGTTACTTATTCCTCCATGACAAAATACGGGACAAAAAAAACGGGTTTGTCTGTGGTAAGGTCATGGTAAAATATTTGGGAGGAGAAAAGATAGTTAACTTTCTTATCTTTTCTTTGTTGGCCCCAACAGGTGTATTCTTTCAGCTACTGGCAGCCACTGTCGAAACACCACGGCGGCCTTGCTTCCAAGCCAACTGACCCAGATACATTTAGCCTAATCCCTTCTCCCTCAGTGGGCACTAGGACAGTGGTTCCCAAACTGGGGGTCAGGACCCCCAGAGGGGGGGCCCCAAATAATTTTGGGGGGTCCCCAGATGATTAGCTTAATGTGCAACATTGTTTTCTCACTCAACAGCACACAAACCAACACACAGTATAAGTGTATACAGGGTATCTGCACATTACTTCAAGTGACAATGTAAGGACTTTTAAGACTTTAATACCAAATTAGCCAAATATTACGTAAGAAAGAGGCAAAAATTGTGAAAATAGCCGATCTACAACCTCACAACGCCTCGCAGTGTGAAGCGTTGTGAGCTTGTAGTTTGGCTATTTTCACAATATTTATCTGTGGAACAGAGTCAAACTAAATGTAATGCCTCAAGTCAACTCCTACAATTCCAAGTTGTCAGGGTGGGGGTGGGGGGGGGGGGGGTACCCAGCTCAAATATGATTATTTTTTGTGGGGGGGGACCCCAGTTCAAATATGATTCTTATGTGGGGTCGCAGCCTGAAAAGTTTGGGAAACCTTCCACTAGGACAAGTCAACTCAGATATAAAAGCATTGGTTTGATAGCACGTGTTGCACAAGAGTACTTGTGTACCAGTCCCACGCCGCTGTAACGTTCGAGATCCATTTCAGAGTACTTGATGATAGCAGCTAGCGTGGAGGAGCAGGGAACGATCTAATCTGACAAAAAGCTTCAGGTCATTTAGCGACACAAGCAAAACAAGTGCATACATTCTCCAACATTAACTCAAAAACGGATTCCCAAAACCATAAACTGTCTTAGCTCAACTCCTTTGCCAACGGAGGTGACAAATAATTCAAATTTGTCCTCCCAGTGGTCATTGTAGTGTTAAATGCCACAGAAATGAGACAATTTCACAGAAGGCTAAGTATTGTGAAATGCTCCTTTAACCACTAAAGCCTCACTTTAAAAAATAGTGAAAATACCCAATGTACAAAGCTTGAGCTTGTACTGTAGATCTGCCATTTTCGCTATTTTTGAAAACCCCCAACAAGGCAAAATGTCACTGGAGTACACAATTTGACAGAAAGAAAAAAACATGCAAGAGAAAAACAAATAAATTGGACATGACTTTACTGAGACAAATTGCCTTTGCACAAAACTGTTTATCCACTTGGGGTATTTTGGATTGGTGGAGTTTGCCACAAAAAAAACAAAATAAGGGAGATTAGCATAAGTCAATTTATTATGCTTTTTTTTTGTTGACGACCAATACATCACTATCTGAATCTGAATTGAGTAACCCTACTCTGGTATTGCAAAAGTAAAAAAATTAAACGAAAATAAAGTCTGGAATGATTCAAATGAAATAAATCAGAAGACCATTTTCAAGTTAACTGTAGTCATTCTGCTAATCTTATGTCTACAAATGTGCAGCAACAATGCATTAATCCAGTTTTTAAATACACATTTAAAATGTCATTTCCGTATTAACTGGATTCTGTTTGGTGTTGATGCACTGATGGTGACTGGGGATATGGCTCAACTAGGCCATATCACTTTATAGCTGATGCTAAGATACAGATATCACAAAATTAAATGATAATGGGTCTACAATTACATCATGTAGTCTTTTCTGAAGACACTCACTTCCCAGCAACCTTCTTGTAACCATGTGCATGTAAGTAAGCTGATTAAGTTTTCTCCCCCCAACCTTATCCCCAATTACAAGACTTTAGGCCTGATCATATTCCCCAACCACACGTGTGCTGAGACCGTTATATAGTTTGTCAACCAAGGAGTCAGGATCCACAACTAATGTGATATTGTTGCAGACAATTAAGAGTATTCATATAACAATATTTATTATATTGGACTTTGACTTCATGGTCACCACAAACACAGGATCTGGAACAACTATGTACAGCTTCAAACACCCAACACATGAAGCTGACCTTCTAAAATAAATGAGTGCCCTCTAGTGGACTGGTGTGAAAAGGTGGCAAAAGCAACTACAGCATAGACTTTTGACTCCACTTTCTAGGTAAACCTTCCTCCATTTTAAAGTTGATGACAATATGCCACAATGTCTCTCGACCAGGACATTTTTGGTCTCTTTACTGTCAACAATGTCTGAAACAGAAGCCATCAGTAAATCAACACATTACAATACAATGTCAAATTACTTTTCACTGGAATGTCTATAAATACAACCGTACAATTCTGAGGTCGCAAGACTACCAAATATTATTGACGTCACCGACTGATATCCTCTGTCTTGATTGTGAAGCCATCCAACAGAGAGCAGACAAGCATATCAGCTTCAGCATACAAGTTACGTTTTCCGAAAAATGCAGTGAAAGTGGCTAATGTCTGTTGGGATGAACTAGACATTATGGCCGGTAGACGCCAGTCCCCCCCCCCCCCCCCCCCCAAAAAAAAAGGCTGTAATGTGTTTTTTTCTTTTTTACATGTTGCCAGTTACCTTCTCAGCTTCACTCTTTGAATTCCCCACAATGCTCTTCTCATTCAACAGGTAAAAATTAAACAAATCGTGAGCAGGAGTGCATAAAAGAGAACAAAATGGAAATCTACCCGTTACGAATAAGATGTTCTGGAGCTGTGCATCAGAAAGGATTGAATTGATAAAAGACAAAAGTATGTCCTCAAGAGCTATTTTAACATTTCTACATTCAATCCCATTTTTCCTCCCTTTTAACTTCCATTTCGTCTCTGTATGTGGGTCGATCTGTGTAAAGTATGTCGCTTTCTTTCTCTATCCATCTGTAATTATCTCTGTCTTTCTCTCCAACCATCTGTCGCTCATTCTCTCTCCCTGTCTACCCTCCTGCCCCTCCCTAGCATCATCAGTTCCTCTCTCATTTTCTCTGCCGCTTCTCACTCGTACTCGGCGATCAGCACCATCATGCCCACGCCGAACAGCAGGGCCAGAATCTCCATCAGCGACTGGCCAAAACTGGAGCGGCCCGCCAGCAGCTCCGGAAGCACAGTCACCGTGGCGATATAGACGAAGCCGCCGGCCGTGAAGGGAAGGATCCAGGCGGTCGCCGCGGCACCCACGCCCTCAGCGAATAGGGAGCAAGCTGTGCCGGCCAGAGCCCCCAACGCGGTCAACAGCTGCAGACACATGGCCTGATGGGTAATGGATCAGAAGAGACAAACAAACAGTCAATCACACTATTGATTATCACAATATTTCAATTCAGAAAGAACTTGACTTTAAACTTTTTCATGAGGTGTGCAAGACACTGATGAAGGCTGAAGACATTTGTCTTTGACTATTGCTTGTGCACCAATAAATTATTGTAAAAGTGAGTGCGGACTACTCTCTATTAGTATGTTTTTGAGTTTGCACCCATTACTATTCCTTTTATGCAATTATTGAACCAACAGTAATTCGAAGAGAGAAGCCCAATATTCATGTGAACAAAGAAACATTTTTATGAAGTACAATATACACAATACAACACACTTTTAGAATCATAAGATCCTGGCATTGTACTAATACAGAAACAACAAAAAAGGCATGTCAGGTTCTTTTGAGTCTGAAAAATCTGAAACCACATACGCCACTTTAGGAACAGACCTATTTATGAACCCAGTTAGGAATAGACCAAGTCGGACCATCATGGCTTCTAATCCATGCCCTTAATCGGACATAGACCCCCCCCCCCCCACTCTCTCCACTTTATTTCCAAATACAACCTCCTGACTAACAAATAACCGTTAAAAACACATTAAGCTAAACACCCATTTACTGCCCCTTCCATTATAAAATGTCAGCCAGTATACCTTCTTCTTGGTGCATCCCGACTGCACCAGGATGGCAAAGTCTCCGATCTCGTGGGGAACCTCGTGCAGAAGGATAGTGAGGGTGGTGACAGCGCCCACCGCTGGACTCACGAGGAATGACGCGCCGATGGCCAGACCGTCCGTGAAGTTGTGTGTGAAGTCCGCAGCCAGGTTCAGGTAAGCAGACACCTTAATGTCTGGCACTGGATAAACATGAACTAAGTTTAGTAACTACAAATCTGGATGAAAGTTGACATTTTGTTAATATACTGTTCATTTTTGTTCACTTCAATTTGGAGTTGCAGTTTTGAGATCAGAAGCAGATGTTTTAGTTTATTTGGGGCCAGCTGGCTGTTAATTCGGCAGTATGACATGTTTACCTACATTATGGTAATTTAGTATTTCCAATAATGCATTAGGATGTGCAGAGGCTGTTCTGCACCTTTATAGAGATAGTTCACCCAAAAAAGTACTATTAGTCAATCGATTAGTCACCCAGACTTGAATTCATGGATATTTTTTGTTTTTTGTCGCATTCCTAAGCCAATAATTTGATGACCAGCGGACCGGTAGGCGACACAAAGGAGACTCTTTGTTGCTTGTACCTGTTCTGAAATGTATTTAGTGATTTTGTCAGACTTTTTGAATCATGCCTGAGGAAGGTCCACACGACCGAAACGTTGCTTCACATTAAATAACCTCTCTTGAACGTGCAAGTGGCAGTGTGCAGGTATCTTTTATCTTTCCTTAAGTTCTTTTTCACTAGGAATATAGTTAATGAAACAAGATAAATAATTTGAATCAATGAGTCCTTTCTTTTCACCTGTGCTGATCTTATCTTCTTTCTTTGGTGCCGTCTCCTCTTTGCTTTCCTTCACCTCTTTCTTCTCACCCTTCGCTTCCTCCTTTTCTTCTTCTGTGTCGCTGTCTTTGGCCTTGGGAGCAGCTGAGAACAGCCAGAATGGTGGTTTTGGTAACAGTAAAAAAGACACAATATGGACATATGATACGATATGATGAGCTCATACTGTAGGTTACACTGTAGTAAACATTCTTGTGCACATGTTCATGAGCCCATACATGTTATACACTTGCATAAATAAGCAATAAATAATTATGCACATTTGCATATCTGCTCCATTATATCTGATAATGGGGAATAGAAATAAAAATAGAAATCTACCAGTCCATTACTGCTACATTGACATTTCTTTCCCCCCCACTGGCGCTGAGGACATTTGATAAATGCACAGTGCTACCAGCAGCGTACCATGTGAATGGGAGTGTCCGTGCCCGTGGCCACCCTTCATCAGGCGAACAAACTTCTCCACCGCCAGGAAAGCCACGATCCCACCCAGAACCCACAAGCCTACTGACATCATGTGGTCGTGGGCCGCACCTGGACAGACAGAGAAACAAAATTAAGACTAGAGAGTACAGGGGGAAATCACTGGTGACATTTGACCCCAGCACACAGCATTTCTTCTTTGCCAGTGGTTCTCAATATTTTTTATTTCAAGGACCCCCATAACTCAGTGTGTACCGAACCAAATGGACCTGTAAGGATCCATTTGGTCCTATATGTACACTCTCAGAGTTACAGACCCGTAAGGGTCAATTTGGAACCCAATCAAGGAACCCTGGGGGTCCAATTTGAGAACCACCGTTCTATGCCATCAGATAATGATTCCATACCATGGGAGTGGCCGTGGTCATGTGACTCTTCACTGGCGTGTGAATGGCCGTGTTCTTCGCCTCCATGGTGAGAGTGGGGCGCTGTGAGGAGGAAATAGGAAGAAATACAAAACACATTCATATAGGATCATCTTCACTTAATGCAAGCTTGTGTCGTATGCCTGTCAATTTAAGAAGCTGAATGTAAATGGGCATGCTTGTGTGCAGAGGGGCCATTACTGTGCGTGTGGGCACGTGTGCAGGAAGACAGGTGAAACATGCACTTGCACTTGTTTGCAAAGCCCTGTGTCGCTCATCTGAGCATGCAGTATTAGGTAACGGAAGAGAGAGCATCACAGCAGAACCAGGAAAAAGGGAGAGAGAGAGGGATGGATGGAAACAGAGAGAGGTAAAAAAAAGACAAGAGTGGAAGCCTGATTTATACATCATTTGAGAGTTTCACGTGCCAAAAACAGCAATCGACAAGCTAATAGCCAACGCCGCAATGTGAGCTTGTAGATCTACTGTTTTAGGCGAGCGATACAGTCGTACGACTATGTTATAAACAGAGAAAGTGAGAGAAAAATAAAGAGAGAGACACGTGGATGGATGCAAAACGGATGGAAAACACAGACAACGGGTCATCCACCGACCCAGGGCTAGGGCTGTCACGATTACAAACTTAAGTTGACGATTAATTGTCACACAAATAATGGCGATTAATTAACGATTTAATTGTGCTGTTGGCATTGAACATTGGAACATATGAATACAAATTGTATTTCTGTTTGCCTTTAGGCTTCAGAATCAAACATTGCACAGGGCAGATATGAGAAATAACTTAAATATACAAGGATATAATTACATACTTAAAAAATAGCAGAAATAGCTTATCAGCTATTTCTGCTATTTCTTTACGTATTTGAAAATGTATGAACATTTTCCAACATGGAAACGATTATCTCACATACTTGCGATTAGAGGATCATGTAATAATTGTGACAGGCCTACCCAGGGCGTGGGGGATCAGGTGAAGGAAGGCGTCTCCCAGCAGGCCGCCGGACGCGAAGCTCAGCAGCACCTTGAGGAGGTTCTGGTGCTGGTCGGAGTTGGACTGCACCGGGATGAGGAAGAGGATGAGGAAGGGAGCGGCGCTGATCAGCAGGGTGGCCCCTATAGCCTATAGAGAAACACAACCGCAATGATGATGTCAATTAATAATTCCATAGGGGGTGTTATACAGGATATTTTATAGCATACATACACTGTGTGTATTTTATCTAGTCACCTGCTCAAAACTAGTATGGTAAAGAGCCTATAATATAGTTTCCTATATGAGACTTGTTTGTGCCTCGCTCATATTTAGTCACACCGATGAAGGCTGTATGCCAATTGATTCCTCCCCACACACATACATTTCTGTGTTGTCACTGCTGTTGTATCCTATTGGCTCACCTGGTCAACTTGGTCCTCAGGTCTTACTGGGCTAAACAACTAATCAATAACACTAAAGCCTCTTAGTTTCAATGTGATCACACACCTGCATCCAGAGCTCCAGCAGGTCTCTCTTCTCTCCCTCCGCCTCCCTCTTCACCCTCTCCTCTCCATGTAAGTGCACGTGGTCATCCTCTTCCTTGTGCACGCGGACAACGTCGTCGTGGTCATGAGCGTGCCCGTGGTCATGAGCGTGCCCGTGGTCGTGGGCGTGCCCGTGGTCGTGAGCGTGCCCGTGGTCGTGCTCCTCTTCCTCCGGCTCCAGGTTGGCCTGGGCGCTCCACTTGCTGGCCCCGTGGTGCATCTTCACCTGAGGCCCGTGCCCATGGCAACCGCCCTCTCCGTGGGAGTGGCCGTGGTGATCGTGGGCGTGGCCGTGGCCCCCGTGGGAGTGGCTGTGTGCGACTGTCGGCTGTGTTGCTTGCAGCAGCAGCAGCAGTGCGGATGTGAACAGTGTTAGTGTGAGCAGACGTACACGGGCCATGGTTAACCCACCTGTAACAAACAGAACAACAAAAGTTAAGTTAACCGTTAAGAAACAAAAGTTGACACACAGAGTCACAGACTCACTGTGTGACTGATGATGCAATGCAATGACCCCGTCATTGGCCTTGAGATGTTTTTATGCCACTTTTGGTTTACTGCCTCATGTGGCCAAATCTGTTTCTCGTCTTTGTCTCAAAGTAAAGAAATAGTTCTCGACGTATCTCATCACTTTAATCTAATCATTCTAATCTGTTTACAAGCAGGGACTTCTCTGGAAAAGCACCTGTTTTTTTAATAACTTTTTTTAAAGCAGATTAGAGTCAAATTTCCATTTCCATTTTTAAGCAGATTAGAGTAAAATTTCCATTCAGTTGGAAATGTTGTGTTGTTGTACAGAAAGGGTCATGCATTGCAGCAAACTCGCCTTATTCTGAACAGATGTGTGCTGAACTTATAATTTGACAGTTCTGGTTTAATATGTTGATCATACATACAGCATAATCTACAGAATTATGTTCTAACTTGGAGTAGCACTTGCCCTAACCATGACAACCTTGCAATCTTATGCTAAGGCGTAAGGCTGAAATGTAGATAGCATGTTATGTAGACAGATGCCAGGTCATTTGTGGACCTGGCATCCTATAGTGTGTATGGTTTCAATGCACAGATTATTGTATCATTATATTCTACTGTTTAGACTGATGATAGGTTCTTGGTTTTGGCTACTTATGATCCTAGATTACTATTTCTATGCATTTGATGCATTACCTCGTGTTTTCCTTGTTTTTACTGTAAATCGCTCCAGGAATGTCAACAGTAAAGCCCGTATTTCTCCAAACATGTACAAATGCAAAATATAAGCTGCTTACCCGCTTGCCCAAAATGTTAACTAGGTGTCCGGAGTATTTATGCAATGTATTAGTCCATATCTTTCGATAAATAAGTGTTTTAATCCCGTCTGTGGCCGATTCTGTTGGAAGCTCCCAGTGGGCGGTAGTGACGGGGCGCATCCGGTGAAAGCCGGAATTACACTCAATGTAAACAGAAAGTAAACGAGGGGGGGATGACGTTCGGCCACAGACGGGATTAAAACACTTCTTTATTGAACAATATGGACTAATACATTGCACAAATACTCCGGACACCTGGTTAACATTTGGGGCAAGCGGGTAAGCACCTTATATTTTGCATTTGTACCATGTTTGGAAAAATACGGGCTTTACTGGTAACATTCCAGGGCAATCTGTGGGGGTGGTCGCTAAGACTCTCGTAGATATGAAACTAAAAGTCAGACTCCGATAATATACATCTACGATACTTTGCGTTGTAACGCAAAGTCTGATCACAAACAAAACAAAACACAAAGTCCCACTCACTCAATCAAGTTGTTCTATAAAGCTGCTAGCATGCTAGCCTAGTGGCTAACCAACTTGCTACCATGTTATTGCTCCAGCATCACTCCTTATGCTCCACTTCTTACCTGACTGACTGCTCCTAGTGACTGTCGAATAAACTGTTTATTATAACTGTGTATTAACTGTTTATTATCTAAAGGTTAAAGTGTTGGTCCACGACAGTGTTGTTGTTGAGTCAGGATGAAGTCTGTTGTTTCAGTCACACAGACGTGGCATTAAGTCAACTGGTCTAAATCTCGCGGGACCTCGAGACGTAGCCCAATAACACAATAACACATCCATCTAAACATCGCGAGAAGGGTCCGTTTAGTTTGTCTCATCATCCCAACAATGAATGAATGAATAGCATCATCTTTAGAACCCGGACAAGGAGCATCCTGGTGTAGTAACTAAGTAAATTTACTCAAGTACTTTACTTAAATACCATTTTGAGGTAATTTGAGGCCAATGTTTACTTCACTGGAGTATTTCCAACTTTCAATACTTTACAAATAGTGTACTTTTACTCCACTACAATTATTTGAAAATGTTAGTTTGTAGATTTAGATTATTATTACAAAACACACATTAACCACTTCAGCCCTTATATACTTTGGATATTTGGAAATAGCCGATCTACAAGCTCACAGGGCGTTGCTTTGCGACACGTTGTGAGTTTGTAGATCTGCTATTTTCAAAATATTCTTATACATTTTAGACATTATGATAAGAGTACTTTTACTTTTGGTACTTCAAGTACATTTTGATGCCAATACTTTTGTACTTTTACTGAAGTACATTTTTAATTCCTTACTTTTACTTGTAACAGAGTATTTATACAATGCAGTATTGATACTTTTACTTAAGTAAGAAATGTGAGTACTTTTTCCACCAGTGGGGACAGGACAGATGCCAGACCACTGCCAGCCAGCCACCCCCCTTAACAAACCTGATGTAATCTTTATTTAAATGCACAGTCTATGTAAAATGTCATGGGTAAGTGATATTTTTTTGTAAAAACAAAAAGTGTTTTTGTTAAAAGGTTAAAAGCTCTATATTTTGATAGTAATCATTGCTAGTGTTTGTTCAGTAACATCTCTCCACCTCTTTAATAAACAGAAAATACATTTTCAGGTACTCATGACAGAGTACCCATCTGTCAGCTTCATTATTATAGTGTTCCAGTTCCAATTGTGTCTGCTCATTTCTTTGTGTCATCATCACCTCCAATTTCACTTGTTTAATCTGTAACTTATCTGAGTTCTCTATCCTGATTGTATAAAATTGGTATCCTGACCTGAAAATGCATTTTCTCTTTAACAAAGAGCTGGAGAGACAGGGAGACCCCTATTACTGAACAAACTCTAGCAATGATTACTAGAATTCAGAATATAGAGCTATTTAACACTTATTTTAACCAATGAAAATCACCTACCCTACCTTTAAATAAATAAAATTAAAAAAAATACAGCATCATCCCAGCCCCCATCACAGGATATTATAAGTAGCTAATAAGAATTATGCATAAGACAATCACTGCCTCCCTTTGTGCTGTTTTCTTTTCTTTTCTTTTCTTTTCTTTTCATGATGCAGTTCTTGTGTTGTTTTTATGTTGTTTCTTATGCCCTGCCTAGACTAGAGCAATGCAACAAACAGAAACTGTAATGTCATTCAAAATCACTGTCATATATCTCATTACTTATTCCATGATCATTTGATGACAGTGAGTGAGACGTTTTGAACTTCCATGCTGAATCTGATTGTGTTAGTTTTCTTTTTGTGTACCTTTTTCTTTCTTCTTTTCTTTTTTCAAAAGTTCCACAGCCACATTATTACGTAAGCAATCAATGCACTGTGTTTCTTTTAAAACATTAAACATAGCTACACGAGCCTTCTGTGACTATTTGGACATTTTGTTTTGTGTGTAATTCACTAAGCTTCCACTGGAGGGTGACATGACCCTGAATCTGAACACTGACGTGAGAATGATCACAGACCGGACAGGACAGTAGCAACATGTCACTGCTCAGCATTGGTGTAAAACTAAATACATTTACTCAAGTACTGTACTTAAATACAATTTTGAGGTATTTTTTACTTTACTGGAGTATTTCCAATTTTCAGTACTTTTTTTTTAACTTCTACTTCTACTACATCTCAGAGTCAGAGGCAAATATTGTAGGCTACTATTTACTCCACAAAAATGATTTGAAAACTTTAGTTACTAGTTACTTTGTAGACCCCCGTTTGTGTGTGTGTGTGTGTGTGTGCGTGTGCGTGTGCGTGTGCGTGTGTGTGTGTGTGTGTGTGTGTGTGTGTGTGTGTGTGTGTGTGTGTGTGTGTGAGTGTGTGTGTGTGTGTGTGTGTGTGTGTGTGTGTGTGTGTGTGTGTGTGTGTGTGTGTGTGTGTGTTAGTATGTGTGTGTGTGTGTGTGTGTGTGTGTGTGTGTGTGTGTGTGTGTGTGTGCATGCACACGCAGTCACGCACGTGCGTGCGCGCGTGCGTGCGTGCAGAACAGAGATTTTGTCAGAAAACATAAGTTGTCATAAATTAAATGTAAAATGGCAAGCAATAGGTAGACAAAGCAGAGGACCTTTTCAAAATGAATACCATGTGATTGATGGTGTCACCACATCTCCTGCCAAAGACAACACACAGTTATTTTGATTGTCCTTTGCCTTTTTATTCATATATCATTGTTCAAAGAGAAAAAAAGAACAAACCTTGACAACAGACAGTCTTCCATTAAACTGGGCAAGAGGCAGCCTGATCTGCTGTTGATGTGATTGGTTAAATCAGAAGGATGCAACGTACACATACACCATCTGACAGCACATCATTCCTTACATTCCTGCCAGAACTTCATCTGAGCCTTGAATTCACCACATATAGGGGAAGAAACCGTAGAATGACTAGTTTCTTTTCAGGTTTAAAACTACAGAAGGGTAAAAACATGCATAGGAGGGGAAATAACTTTACGTCATCACGTGACTGGAACCACCAGCGCCATGCATTTCAAATGATTCCCCTAGTTTAAAACTTGTTTAGTTTGGTATAATCATTTCCTTTCTTTTGGTATAATAATCGTTTGGTATGTCCATCTTTTATTCTAACTGGTAGCGCGACTAGCCAGACTAAACTAATTGATTCTCATTATGTTGGGAACAAAAACAATGCGACGCCTACCGGAACCAACTACCGGAACCAACTACGGCAACCACCATTATTTAAAAAAAAATTCTAAACCGGATCACACGGCTCAGTTTAAAATGAATACCAGGCTTTCCTCCACGGTGGAAAGTCTGATGACGCGAGGTTACATTCGGGGTGCTCTCTCTTGGTCGGTTGAAAACTCGGAGTGTCGCCTATCAAAGATTCCCTAGCCTGGAAACCAGACGATTCTGCCACAGCTAAATTAGCCCTGGGCAGATTGGTCAGGCACTCCTCGGTTTGAATTAACATTTCGCTCACCCAGAGTTGTGGGTGACCAATCAGAGCCCACTATTCAAAGTGGGAATTATTTTTACTGTGACGTTTGAATTTGTTTGTAACCGCCCCTTGGAAATGAATCTTCCACACCGAAGTTCCAGACTAAAATCTACGCAGTGTCACAGTGGTGGAAAAAGTACTCAAATTCTTTACTTAAGTAAAAGTACCAATACTGCAATATAAAAATTATCTGTTACAAGTAAAAATCCAAAATAAAAAATTTACTTGAGTAAAAGTATACAAGTATTGGCATCAAAATGTACTTAAAGTACCAAAAGTAAAAGTACTAAATATTTGAAAATAGCCGATCTACAAGCTCACAACGCGCAGCGATGCGACGCGTTGTGAGCTATTTTCAAATAGCCTAGGTATAAAATAGGTTTAAAGTGGTTAATGTATGTTTCATTATATCATAGTTTATATCTGAAAAGTAACTAGTACCTAAGTTTTCAAATAATTGTAGTGGAGTAAAAGTACAATATTTGCCTCTGAGATGTAGTGGAGTAGAAGTAAAAGTATTGGAAATTGGAAATACTCAAGTAAAGTACAAATACCTCAAAATTGTACTTAAGTACAGTACTTAAGTAAATGTACTTAGTTACTTTACACCACTGTGCAGTGATATAGTCTGGCCATGCCAGGCTAAAGATTCACAGCACTGACCAGTTTTCTGATAGTCTTAACATAATGATGTGACAAGACAACAATGACGGTTGGATGAAGTTTCCTTGCAAAATGCGATGGTTGTTGTGGCTTCTTTGCTACTCTAGTATTCGAATTAAACACGCATCAAAAGAAACAGAAACAGGGTATAATCATGTTTATACATGGGATAAACGTTCATCTGAACGCATTTTAAAAGACGAACATAGAAAATCACCAAATTATGGACTCTATGATGTTAACACCAGAGCATTCTGAAATCAGAGCAGATTCTCACAACATATTTATGAACGTGTTGAAATATTGTATTTGTATGGTACCACACACTTGTGTTGCCATTGGTAGGTAGGTGTAAATTAAACTTTAACTTTGAACATCATGGAATGATTTGTCTGAATGTTTCCTAGTGGTTAAGGCGCGTACCAAATAGGCTCGGATGTCTGACAGCGAGTCCTAGGTTCCGGGCGGGCCGTTGCTATATGTCTGACTCTCTCTGCCTGTTTCCTTTAATTCTTCACTGTGTGGACTATCAATAAAGACAGAACAAGCCCAAAAGACATCTAAATAATGCAGAAGGCTATACAGTCTTGAAGATAGTGCCAAGCAACAACCAATGAGAGCCAAAGCAGTACCTGGCCCTGAAATATTATGTATCCTTATTATGTATCCTTATTATCTTATTCCTGAAATGTACCAATAATGCCTATTGTATTGAGCTGGAAGAAAAGTTTATTGAATTGCGGCAGGAACAGCGTGTGCCTGATGATGTTTCAAGCAAGACCTGCATTTTCTACAATACCAGTAATTAACAGCCAAACCAGACAGCTGCACCAAGGTGAATGGGTTTAGCAGCTAGCTCGCTACAGAATAACCCTGGTGTCAACTATTTTGTCCTAAATTTCATTTGACTTTTTACATTTAAAAAAGAAATAGCCAAAATAGAAGATCGACAAGCTTTGGCAACACATCACATACGGATGCCTCTAGTGAAACAGACTTGTTACAACTGTACTCTGACCGTTCTTTTCCGTCTACACCAAACCTCTTTGCCAAAAATAGCCGATGTGTGTGTGTGTGTGTGTGTGTGTGTGTGTGTGTGTGTGTGTGTGTGTGTGTGTGTGTGTGTGTGTGTGTGTGTGTGTGTGTGTGTGTGTGTGTGTGTGTGTGTGTGTGTGTGTGTGTGTGTGATGTACACATTTTAGGAACAACAACAGGTTTTCATGACATTATGCACAAAGCTTTGTAGGATTTTATTGGTGTATACATTTTCTGGTTGGGATACATTTTTTATCTAATCAGAAGATATCATTTAGCGTTCATGTTCCATGTGCTCTTTTCTTTTCGTTTCATCACTTCTTATTTCACTTGTTTATTGTGTATCTTGCCAGAGAGACAGGGTGACCCTGTTACTGAACAAAATTACTACTATCAGAATATAGAGCTATTTAACATTTGTGTGAGCTATTAAACCTTTAATGACCTTTTAACCTTTAACATGATTGTACTGTGCTGGGTAGAAGGTCGACTTAGTGGTTAGTGTAACCAAGAGGCTGAAATGTCCTCAAGCAAGACTACGATCCCCTACCCCAGCGGTCTTCAAAAGGGGTTCCGGGACCCCTAGGGGGTCCTCAGAGTTACTACAGGGGGGCCACAAAATCTTAGGATTCTTTTTTTTTTTTACATTAATCACTTGAACCCTAGCATCCCTGTTCTGAGGCAGACCCTAAAAATAGCAGATCTACAAGCTCGTAGATCGGCTATTTTCGGCAAAGAGGTTTGGTGTAAAGGGAAAAAAAAGAAGTACTGAGTATTGAGGGTTTAAGTGGTTAAATGTCTGAAAATACACATTAACATGAATCCAATACATTAATAGAAAAAGATAGTGTGTAAAATAAACAAAAACATTAATTTACACAACACTGATGACAGTGCTGTCAAACAAGTCTATGAAGCTATCTATGAAATCTATGAAAAAGTTTAATATGCAACACAATTTGTATACAATATGTACTGTAGTGGGAGTCCCTGCTTCATCTCTCTCTCAGCTAAGGGGTCCTTGGCCTGAAAAACGTTGAAGACCCCTGCCCTACCCGCTATAAGTCAATGAACAGCAGCACTGTGGACAGGATTTAGTGGCAGCTAAATAGAATCTAAAACGTTCTTACATTTCCTTCATTGATAAACAAATTGCCCGCGTGCAGCGCTGGTGGTGATGGTGGTGGGCTGGGGGGGGTGGGGGGGTGGGCCGGGGGGTTGGGGGTGGGTTGCAGATGTCAGACACTCACACCCACCCAGACAGACAGACAGACAGACAGACCAAAATCCGAATCAATCAATATCCCTGTCATCGACTAAAGTCTACTTCAAGTTCACACGTTCTCAGGGGCGTCTGCAGGGGCTGCTGCTCATTTTGTCCGGGCGACTCCGCTGACCCCCAGGCCACTGGCAGGGATTGTCCTCATGCAAATCAGCGAGGGAAGTGGGGGGGGACCCCAATTCAACGACACACAATTCGATTAGACAACTGCATATTGAGCATCTGCCTCCCCGAAAATCTGCCAATACTAACCCCTCCCCCCCAGCCCCCACACCTCCACTCCTCCACCCGCCACCCTTGCTCCCACATTCTCTCGGGCCCCCCTCCCCCCCTCTCTCCATTGGGGTCACCCCCAACCCTGCCGCACGACCCTAGAGGGGGGACCCTCTGTCCCCGTCCCCGCCACCCTCTCCCGTCTACGCCGTCCCCTCCTGACCTTGTCAGGCCGCGGGTACAATACCTGACCCCGCCCCAGAGACGGGACGATTGGAGTTCAAGGTAAATGGGCTAAAATGTCTCCCTTTTTTTTCTCTCTGTCCACCCCGTTCGTCTGCGGGCATGGCCCCGGACCCCCGGCCCCCCGACCCCTGTCCAGCAGGCCCCTTGTCTGATAATCATATGCACCGCTCTTTTTTTTTTCTCGATCTCCATACTTTCTCACACAATTTTGTTTTGGGGGGAGGGGGATTCTTTTGGAAGAAACACGACTTTGCCTTGAAAACGTAAGCTTTTCTTTCTCTCCCAATTTCCATTTTAATCAATGCCGACCGGTGGCCCTTGTTCAGCAATATCCCTCTCTCTCTCTCTCTCTCTCTCTCTCTCTCTCTCTCTCTCTCTCTCTCTCTCTCTCTCTCTCTGTCTCTGACATTTTCCCTCCTTTTTTTGCCTTTATTGATTCATCATATTCTCTTTTTAGCGGTGGGAAGAGATGGGGGGGCGTGTCAAGAAGTTTAAAGCAACATGTGTTAGCGAGCCCTACCGCACACAATGCACGGTTTAGATGTGAGAAAACACAGGCCTTAAAACACACACACACTTCATTAGCAATAACTGACCAAATGTAGGCCCCCCACATACTGTAGATTAAACATGGTGGTGTATCAACATCGTAAACCAAATAATTCAAACTCCTTTTTCATCTTTTCAAAACCACACTGCCTTGCATTTCGACATGGATATTTTATACGGTTATAATGGGCAGCTCCCACACTGTGTAAACTCCTGGGTGTTGTTTTTAACTCTGAGAGTGTACAAATGGAAGCAAATGTAGTTGATTCCATTTGTACACATTCACATTCAAATGAACACTCAGGATTTTACGGTGCAGGTGTGAATGTGTGTGTAATAAGTGTATGAATGTGATGCAGGACATATAGCAGAAACATACTGTGGCATGCATTCTATGAAAACCCTCCATGGTTTAATAAAGTTTAAAGACTAATAACACATTTTGTATTCATGTAATAAATACATACCGGTACACGTAAGTTGATCTTCAGTCAACTGAACCAGGGCATGAAACCACACCCATTTATTAGAATAACAAATGTTCATTTTGGGGACATTGGCAGGTGTGTGTGTGTGTGTGCGTGTGTGTGTGCGTGTGCGTGTGCGTGTGTGTGTGCGTGTGTGTGTGTGTGTGTGTGTGTGTGTGTGTGTGTGTGTGTGTGTGTGTGTGTGTGTGCGTGTGCGTGTGTGTGTGTGTGTGTGTGTGTACGTATAGGGTATATATACTGTAACTAAACAAAACTATTTTTTTCAGAAAACAGATATTTTGTCAGAAAACATAAGTTAAGTTGTCATAAAATAAGTGTGTGTGTGTGTGTGTGTGCGCGTACATGTGAGTGTGTTTGTAGTCGCACGCCCGTGCGTGCACGCGTGCGTGCACGCGTGCGTGCGTGCATGCGTGTGCGTGCACATGCGTCTGTCAGTGTGTGTGTGTGTGTGTTACCGATCACTTTGAACTCCATCCCTGGGATTCTTGGCAGGAAGTGAGTGGCAGCGTTTCTCGCTCGTAAAACTGCTCCTTGGTGGCTCTCTCCCAGAGTGCAACAGGAGGGGAGGAGGACTGACGGCCGAGCAGAAAGGAGGTCTCTGTGTCACCTCACCATGGCCTGGCAGGGGAAGACATTGCAGGGAATGTCAATAACCTGTGCGTGAAAGAAGCACTGCAATGCAGAATGCCTGCAACACTCCAGATTAAACAACGGTCTCAAGGTGCACTGCTCAACAACGTCATGAAACTGAGAAAACACCCAGCACGCAGTAAATGTCCTTTTCACATTTTATTGTGATCCATTTATCCATGGACAGAGCAACGGACGTGTTTCAACAGGTCTTCCTCAGCGTTGTCACAACATAGCGACACTGAGCGACACTGGCATACGACAGTGTATAAATACCACCGCACATACTGTAGGTTACAGGCTTGCTTGCAATGTCAGGGGTTCAAATGTAGCCCATCAGCTGTGTTGTGTGACATCCCTGACCCTCCATTATGATGTCTATAAAACATTTTGACCACATAAATGAACCCTAGCATCCTTTTTTCGGGAGGGAGAGGGTGTAAGAAATGTGACAGAGCAGCCTCTTACAGACTAAATGTCTCTCTGTTCAGCAGTATACATGCATATTGAAATGTTTTGTTACGCTTGAAACATGTATTCCCAGTCACACAGAAGGCGTACATTCTGTTGTGACTGGAATCTCTTTAATATCTTTTTTGTTTTTTTGTTTGTCTTTTCTGTACAGGAGGGTGCTGTTATGGGGAAGCGGCCTGTTGAAGCCTAGCTGTGTAGTTGGGGGATTGATGGTGCCTGAAGATCTGATCGAGGGGTGCCTGTTAATCCTGATTGATTAGAACATGGGGAGCATCTTGGGTGGATTGCTATTGTACTCTGGTTGGTTGATTAGAAATTGAAGGGTGGAGTCTGCAGATTATATATAAGGGAAACGGCTCACTGGGAGTATAGGCTGCCATGGTGAAAGGTTGACACTTTGCCTCGCCATTAATATGTGTTGTTTGATTTTTGAATTCTGCAAGCCTGCCTCCTGTTCCGTTTTTGAAACATTCATGTTTTTGGGCGGTGAAACCGCCCCTATAAGTGAGGTTTGGAAATTTGTACATTTATCTTGGGCAGTGAAACAGCCCCTATAAGTGAGGTTTGGAAATGTGTACAATTATCCTGCGCTGTGATTGGCCAATCACAATCTATTCAGGACTGTGATTGGCCAGTGTCACATGACACATGTGCATAGCCCTTTATAAGAAACCATAACTTTAAAAAAAAAAAATGTTTTTTGTCTCCGCCAGGCCGAAAGGCATGGCGAGAGAGTATGTTTTCGCCCCTGTCCGTCCGTCCGTGTGTCCGTGTGTCCGTCCGTCCGTCCGTCCGTGTGTCCTGTCTGTGTGTTAGCACCAAATCTCCGGCACCGTTGGCCCGGTCGCTGCGAAACTGTGCACACACACTCCCTGGATGCCAATTCAGAACCTCTGCCTCAAATTTTTCACATGGGCCTGTTATAGCGCCACCAGGAGGCCGATTTGTGCAAAACCCATTTTTTCCCATTACTCCTACAGTTTTTAACCAAACCTCATGCAAATCGGTACACAGTATCTCTATAGTCATGTGATCAACCCTGATCTGTCCGATTTCCCATATTCCATCCTCATTGGCTTAGGTTACCATCCAAAGTTTGCAGGATTGGTCCGTTTTGAACAAACTGCCTCAAATCATGAACGCAGCTTGCCATTTGCATAAAATTGCACACGCACATTCCCACTAGGCCGAGGAAGAAATGGCACTTAAAACTTTTCACATCAGCCTCATGGTGGCGCTATAACAGGCCGATTTGCATTTTTAACTATAACTGCACCGATCTGCGTGAAACTTTGCACGCCTACTCCCTAGAGGCCAAGGAAAAACATCTGCACTGCATTTTTCACATCTGCTTTTTACAGCGCCACCAGGAGGCCGACTTATGTCAAATACATTTTGGGATATTAATCCTTCAGATTTTATCCAAACATCACACAAATCGGTACACAGTATCTCTATAGTCATGTGATCAAGACGCATCTGTCCGATATTTCATATTCCATCCTGATTGACTAAGGTTGACTTCCAAAGTTTGCAGGATTGGTCCGTTTTGAACAAAATGTCTGAAATCATGAACGCGGCGTGCGATTTCCGTGAAAATTTGCATGCACATTCCCACTAGGCCGAGGAAGAAATGCCACCCTTTTCACATTGGCCTATTATAGCGCCACCAGGAGGCCACAATAACTTACCTGACCTGGCGGAGACCTGTGCTCCGAGGAGCACTTTTTCTAGTTTTAAGTTATGGTTTCGTCCATCATAAAGAGTGTTTCAATAAATGTATTTATCTTTTGTACATGATTGGTTGACTCCATTCAGTATTGTGATTAGCTAGCAAGACACCGCCCACTTCACACAGGGTGTGATTTTTTACTGACTTTGTGCCGTTCTACACCCATCTACATTTATAATAGGTGAACATTAGTTAAAAGATATCCAATCTATAAGCTCACAAACGGTTGAGTTGCGACGCATTGTGAGCTTGTAGATCAGCTATTTCCAGTGAAGACATTTGGTGTAGAGGGGAAAAAAGAAAGTTTGCCGAGTATAGACCCCTGGTTAAAGTGGTTAAAAGTTCCAACTTCATTGGTAGCACATTTCCAATACGGGATGCGCTGAACAGGCAATACATGCAGAATACCAAAGATGGTGTACATTTCGCTAAAGACGAAAGAATACAGAACAAAGAAATGTCAATAACTCAGAAAGAGCGAGTGAGAGAGTCACTTCAAATATGAGTGTTCAAAAATGGACCTAAAAGGGTTTTTGCTGTGTATACAGACTGCTCTCAAACCACAGAACTACCTGCATTACACTGGAGTGAGGGGGAAAAAAGTGAATAAATCCGATATTTCAGACAATTCCTCTTATTTAAATTCAGGGTTTTGCTCTGGAGTGAAAGCCAGAAGTGCAGACTCACTCCCAATTCTTCTGCCATAATTTGAAGACTCACCTTCAAAACATATCTTGGGCACTCGTTCTCATGTCTTCATTTAGATAGCATGCTATTTAGACGGATGCTATAGGTTCATTGATTACCTGGTATCTTAGTTAGTTAGTTTTAATGTACACAATGTTATTTAGATAGCATGTTGTTTAGACAGATGATAGGATCATTGTTTATCTGGTGATTCATTCATTTGTAAGTTGCTCTGGATAAGAGCATCTGCTAAATGCCTACATTTTAAATTGTGAAAGTGAACATAAAAAAATAACACGTTCTGATTGTCCCGATGTTTCACTTGACTAATATTAATACTCCAGACAGATTCTGGAAGTTATCTGCAGTATGCAAGATAGACAGAAAAACATCAACCATGTGAAGGAGGAGACTTCTAAAACGGCCATATACCACTGCAATACACACACTCCAATCCGAGGACAAAGCAGATGAATTTAAAACCGATTGAGTCGTCAAATTTGGTCTCTGTTAATTGTATCTGTTGTGGAACCGGTGAGCTCAGCATTCTCCCATCAGGGTATATTTGTAGCTACAACACAATGTTAAAAAGCCTTTGTCCCTCATCCTATTGCTGCGTGCAGGCGTCTCAGGGCCAGGACACAAAAGGTGTCAAATGGAGCATTGGACTTGGCCTGCCATGTTCTCCTGAGGCAGTGCCTAATCCTATTACTGTGGAGGAGAGTAGGA